>NC_046156.1:187901273-188201273 GCF_011064425.1 Rattus rattus
AGGAGGAGGAGGAGGAGAAATAATAAAAGTGGCATTCAGGTTTTTATACCTGAAGGATGTGATTGATTGATTGCTCGTAATTAACTATTTTAAGACCACCCTCACTGAGCAGACATTAGGCACTGGCTTAGTACGGAGTCCCATAAAACCCAGAGGAAGCCTGACTCCCAGGTGCTTTGAAACACCTATGGTCACAGGAGAGGACACAACATCTGTGCCAACACTCACCCCAACACTGGAGGTAACTAGGTCCCCCGGGATCCAGGGACAAAGGAACCTCCACCCAGCCAAGAGCATGGGTTCTTTCTGGTCTGAATGAGTGCCCTGAGAAGATCTTGGGTGCTGGCTTCTCACCAAGAACCACAACACTCAGATGAAGTCAGATCAGAGATGCTCTGAAATGCACAGGATCACAGAGTAAAAGTTCAAGTTACATATAAAGGCAGACCTATCAGAATTACACCAGACTTCTAACAGAGACTACCAAAGCCAGAGGATCCTGGGCAAATGTCCTACAGAGCTGAAGAAAACACAAATGCTAGTCCAGGCTACTATACTCAGGAAAACTCTCAATTAACATAGATGGAGAAACCAAGATATTGCATGACAAATATTTACATTATCTTCAGACAAATCCAGTCCTACAAAGGATAATAGATGGAAACCTTCAACACAACAGGGGAAACTACACCCTAGAAAAAGCAAGAAAGCAATCTTCTTTCAAAAGCCCTAAAGAAGATAGCCATACAAGCATAATTCTACCTCTAACAACAAAAATAACAGAATGCCAGAGTCTGCCCCACATGTGACCCATTCATATACAGCCACCAAACTAGATAAGATGGATGAAGCAAAGAAGTGCAGGCTGACAGGAATTTGATGTAGATCTCTCCTGAGAGACACAGCCAGAATACAGCAAATACATAGGTGAATGCCATCATTAAACCACTGAACTGAGAATGGGACCCCCGCTGAAGGAATCAGAGAAAGGACTGAAAGAGCTGAAAGGGCTTGAGACCCCATGTGAACAACAATACCAACCAACCAGAGCTTCCAGGGACTAAGCCACTACCTAAGGACTATACATGGACTGACCATGGGCTCTAATTGCATAGGTAGCAATGAATAGCCTAGTAGGGGTACCAGCGGAAGGGGAAGTCCTTGGTCCTGCCCAGGCTGGACCCCCAGTGAATGGGATTGTTGGTGGAAAGGTGGCAATGAGGGGAGGATTGGGAGGTGAACACCCATATAGAAAGGGATGGGGAGGGGTTAAGGGGATGTTGGCATGGACCCGGGAAAGGGAATAACATTTGAAATGTAAATAAGAAATATCCAATTTAATAAAGATGGGGGGAAAAAAGAAAGAAAATAAAAGAAAAAAGTAACAGAATACAACAATCACTTTTCCTTAATATCTCTTAACATTAGTGGACTCAATTCCCCTATACAGAGAAATAGACTAAGTGATTGGATACCTAAACAGTACCCAGCATTTTCCTGCATACAGGAAACACACCTCAGTGACAAAGATACTACCTAAAAGTAAAAGACTGGGAAATTTTTTCCAAGCAAATGGTCCCAAGAAACAAGTTGGAGTAGTTATTCTAGTATCAAATAAAATTGACTTTCTACCAAAAGTTATCAAAAAAGATAAGGAAAAACACTTCTTACTCTTCATAGGAAAAATCTACCAAGATGAACTTTCAATTCTGAACATCTATGCTCCAAATACAAGGACACCCACATTCATAAAAGAAACTTTACTAAAGCTCATATCACATATTACACCTCACACATTAATAGTTGGAGACTTCAAACACCCTATTCTCATCAATGAACAGATCTTGGAAACAGAATCTAAACAGAGAAATGGTGAAACTAACAAATAATGAACCAAATGGATTTAACAGATATCTATAGAACATTTTATCATAAAACAAAAGAATATACCTTCTTCTCAGCACCTCATGGCACCTTGTCCACAACTGAACATATAATTGGTCACAAAACAGGTCTCAACAGATAGAAGAAGATTGAAATAATCTCTTGCATCTTATCAGATCACCATGGACTAAGACCTGTGTCTTTAATGACAACAAAAACAACAGAAAGCCCACAAACACATGGAACCTGAGCAAACCTCTTCTCAATGATAGATTGGTCAGGGAAGAAATACAAAAATTAAAGACATTTTTAGCCTTTAATGAAAATGAAGGCACAATATATCCTAAATTATAGGACACAATTAAAGCAGTGCTAAAAGGAATACTCATACTGCTGAGTCACCATAAAGAAATTGGAGAGATCATACACTAATAGCTCAATAGCCCATCTGAAAACTTTAGAACAAAACGACACAAGTAAAACCAAGAGACATAGATGGCAGGGAATGAACTCAGGGTTGAAATTAACCAAGTAGAAACAAAGAGTACTACACAAAGAAACAAATCAGGAACTGGTTCTTTGAGAAAATCAACAAGATAGAAAAACTTTTAGCCAGACTAACCAGAGTACACAGAGAGAGTATCCAATTTAACAAAATCAGAAGTGAAAAGGGAGACAGAACAACAGAAACTGAGGGAATCAAACAAAACAAAACAAAACAAAACAAAAACATCAGATCCTACTACAAAAGCCTGGAAAATCTGGAGGAAATAGGCAATTTTCTATATGGATTCCAGGTACCAAAGTAAAATCAGGACTAAATAAACCATCCAAATAGTCCCATAACCTCTAAAGATATAGAGGCAGTCATTAAAAGTCTCCCAATCAAAAAAAAAAAAAAAAATCCCAGGACTAGATGGGTTTAATGCAGAATTCAATCAGACCTTCAAAGAAGACCTAATACCAATACTCTTCAAACTATTCCACAAAATAGAAACAGACAGAACACTACCCAATTCATTCTTTGAAGCCACAACTACACTTATAACTAAAACATACACTCAACGACAAGAAAGAACGTCAGACCAAATTCACTTATGAATATCAATACCAAAATATTCAATAAGATTTTCACAAACCGAATCCAAGAACACATCAAAACAATCATTCAGCATGATCAAGTATGCTTCATCCCAGGGATACAGGGATGGCTCAATATACAGAAATCCATCAATACAATCCACTATATAAACAAACTTAAAGAACAAAACCATATGATCATCTTATTAGATGCTGTGAAAGCACTTGACAAAATTCAACACCCCTTCATGACAAAACTCTTTGAAAGATCATGAATTCAAGGCCTTACCTAAACGTAGTAAAAGCAATATACAGCAAACCAGTAGCTAACATTAAACTAAATGAAGAGAAACTTGAAGCAATCCCACTAAAATCAGGGACTAGACAAGGCTGCTACTTTCTCCCTACCTATTTAGTATAGGACTCTAAGTTCTAGCCAGAGTACCTAGACAACAAAAGGAGCTCAAAAGGATACAAGTTGGAAAAGAAGAAGTCAAAATATCACTATTTGCAGATGATATGATAGTATACTTAGGTGATCCCAAAAATTCCACCAGAGAACTACTAAACCTGACAAACAACTTCAGAAAAGTGGCTGGATATAAAATTAGCTCAAACAAATCAGTAGCCTTCCTCTACTCAAAGGATAAACAGGCTGAGAGAGAAATTAGGGAAATGACACCCTTCACAATAGTCACAAATAATATAAAATACCTAGGTGTAACTCTAACAAAGCAAGTGAAACCTCTGTATGACAAAAACTTCAAGTCTCTAAAGAAAGAAATCGAAGACCTCAGAAGATGGGATGTTACCTCCCATGCTCCTGGATTGACAGGATTAATATTGTAAAAACGGCCATCTTACCCAAAAGCAATCTACAGATTCAATGCAATCCCCATCAAAATTCCAACTCAATTCTTCACACTTAGAAAGAGCAATTTGCAAACTCATTTGGAATAATGAAAAACCCAAGATTGCAAAAACTATTCTCAACAATAAAAGAACTTCTGGTGGAATCACCATCCCTGACCTCAAGCTGTATTACAAAGCAATAGTGATAAAAACTGTATGGTATTGGTACAGAGACAGGCAGATAGATCAATGGAATATAATTGTAGACCCAGAAATGAACCCACACACTTATGGTCACTTGATCTTTGACAAAGGACCTGAAACCATCCTGTGGAAAAAGGACAGCATTTTCAACAAATGGTGCTGGTTCAACTGGAGGTCAGCATGTAGAAGAATGCAAATTGATCCATTCTTATCACCTTTTACAAAGTTCAAGTACAAGTAGATCAAGGACCTCCACATAAACCAATAGAAGAGAAAGTAGGAAGAGCCTCAAACACATAGGCACAGGAGAAATTTTCCTAAATTGAGCACTGATGGCTTATACTTTAAGATCAAGAATCAATAAAATGGGTCTTCATAAAATTGCAAACCTTCTGTTAGGCAAAGGACACTGTCAATATGACAAATTGGCAACTAATAGATTGAGAAAAGATCTTTACCAATTCTATATCTGATAGAGGACTTATATCTAATATATACAACAAACTCAAAAAGATAGACTCAACAGAATCAAGTAACCCTATTAAAAATGGGGTCCAGCACTAAGTGAAGAATTCTCAGCTGAGGAATATCAAATAACTGTGAAGCACCTAAAGAAATGTTCAACATTCTTAGTCACCAGGGAAATGCAAATAAAAACAACACCTCACACCAGTCAGAATGTCTAAGAGCTAAAACTCAAGTGACAGCAAATGCTGGTGAGGATGGGAGAAAGAGGGACACTCCTCCATTGTTCATGGGACTGCAAGCTGGTACAACCCCTCTGGAAATCAGTCTGGAGGTTCCTCAGAAAATTAGACATTGTACTACCTGAGGACCCAGCTATACCACTCCTGGGCATACAAAAAGATGCTCCAATATATAACAAGGACACATGCTCTACTATATTCATAGCAGCCTTATTTATAATTGCCAGAAGCTGGAAAGAACCTAGATGTCCTTCAACAGAGGAATGAATACAGAAAATGTGGTATATTTACACAATGGAGTACTACTCAGCTATCAAAATCAGTTACTTCATGAAATTCTTAGGCAGATGGATGGAAGTAGAAAATATCCTGAGTGAGGTAATACAATCATAAAAGAACATACATGATATGTACTCACTGATAAGTGAATATTAGCCTAAAATCTTGGACGTAAAATCTTGGAATACCCAAGATGCAGTCCACAGATCACATGAAGCTCAAGAAGATGAAAGACAAAAATGTTGATGCTTCAGTATTTCTTAGAAAGGGGGAACAAAATACTCACAGAAGGAAATATGAAGACAAAATATGGAGATGCAACTGAAGGAAAGACCATCCAGAGACTACCACACATGGGAATTCATCCCACATGCAATCATCAAACATAGTTACTATTGGGGATGCCTAGTGGTGCATACTGACAGGAAGGAGCCTGATATAGCTTTCTCCTGAGAGCCTGACACAGAGGTGGACGTGCAAAGCCAACCACTGAACTGAAAACAGGGTCCCCAATGGAGGAGTTAGAGAAAGAACTGAGGTAACTGTGGGGATTTGCAACCTCATATGAAGATTGAGAATATTAACCAGACACCCCAGAGCTTCCAGGAACTAAACCACTAACCGAAGAGTACACATGGAGTGACCCATGGCTCCAGCTGCATATGTAGCCCGTGATAGGCCTTGTTGGGCAACAATGGGAGGAGAGGCCTTTGGTCCTGTGAAGGCTTGATGCCCCAGTACAGGGGAATGTCAGGGTGGGTAGGAGGAAAGGAGTAGGTGGGTAGATTGGGGACTACCCTCATGTAGGCAGGTGTGGGGGGACAGGATGATGGTTTTCTGGAGGGGAAACCAGGAAAGGTAATAACAGTTGATATGCAAATAAAGAAAATATCCAATAGTAAAAAAAAAAAAAAAATAGACTACTCCCCCTACCATCCCTACCCTTACTCTGCAATCTATCAACAGGTCACACTTAAAATCAGTTTCTCTGTTTTTCTCTTTGGTTTTTGCTTATTTGTCTTTTCCTATAAATGGATACTATAGATAGATGTTCTTTGCTGTTTCTATCTATGTCTTGGGATTTTTGTTGAAAACAGATCTTAGATAGTACCTACTACGTCTCAGAGGAACAACAGGAAGCTGTTTATTGTTTTAATAAGTGTATTTTAATTATTTCATTTTAAGATGGTATATGTATTTATGTTAGAAAACATATTACAAATTTGTTTTTCTAGAAATAAAAATTGAAAAACCAGAAACTTAATACTTTAGATCTTTCTCATTCATCAAAACATGTGTATTGTTTTCCGCAAAGTTTCAGCTTCCAAGATCCAACTCATCTTCTCTCTCTCCCTCTCACTGAGCAGGATAATTCCCCTCCACCTTTATCTCTCTTTTATCAGTCATATTGTGTGGGTGCTAAGGTCCTTGAACCTGACATGAATAGAATTTGGGCTTTCTATTATGAATTGATTAATGTATAATAATTGCCTAGATTATTTTTAAGTAAAAATTATTTCCTCCATAAACTTAGATATCCAAACATGCCTAAGTTCTGTTCCCAGAGAGAAATGTCTTTGTGTGTATCTTGACTTGGGCACAATATCATATCAGTAGGGTTCTCTCTCTTTGATCATTCTCAGATGTTAAAGTCCATTAGTTGGTGGTTAATGGTTGTACTGCTTCCAGTAAAACTTCAGAGGCTCCATAGACTAATATAATTAGTCCTCCCATGCCGTTGCAAGCATAGTTCAAAGTACAGTGTTCTATATTTGCTATAACACCAGCAGAACACTTCCCAGCTCCTTCCCTAAGGCCCATTCCTGCCCCCACCCTGATTGAATTTTCCCTGCAACTTAGTCTGCAATCTTGCCTGTATCTCCCTCTGTTGCCATCAACCACAGTTTTCGCAGTTTTGGAGGTCATTCTCAGCATTGAACTTTCCTGAGCACAATCACTAATGATGTCAGTTAGTCTGGGAGGACATTAAGAACTATTTATTTTTATGAGCTGTTTTTCCTCGGGGCCAAATCTCCAAGGCAAGGCTCAGGAGGAGGGAATGGGGTCAATGACAGAGTAACTGATGGATGCCCCCACTGAAGGGACTATGCTCAGTGGGAAAGAGGGGTACTCAGTAACCTGACCTCCCCTAGGCTTATACTGAGGAGTAAAACACCTCAGGAGCTTGAGCAATGGGAACAAGGTCTTAATATCCCCAGTATGCTCTTCCTAAGGCAGGCATTCCATTTAATGATGGAGGGGGATTTGATGTGTCAAGAAGAGAGTCACCATTCCACTTGTAACTATCCTACCACTTTGGGGCTTAGCCTTGAAATAGTAGGCAGGGAGGTGGGGAAGGCAGAGTAAATATGCTGGAACCGTTCCTCAGTAGAAGAACACTTCCTGTCTGGAAGTGCTCCTGGCCACACAGATCTGGAGTGCGATTAGAAGGGTGTGGTCAGGGGAAGTCTTAACTCAAGTACCAATGGTTTCCACATTACTGGATTTACACAGTAAGTGATTCCCTCTTGCTCATTAGCTTTATGATGACTTTTAGTGGTTTTAAACTGTTTATGTTTGTTTGGTCTACTCTAACTTTAGTGAAGAATAAGGCCACAAATTCCTTTAATAAGTTCTTCTCTGTACCCTCAGCCTTGGGTAGCCCCTTTGGAATATGGCTCTGAGCATTTCCCAGAGGCTTCTATGAGGTGATGTATGCAGGGGCTCGGAGAAAGATGACTCTCTTGCTCTCGTTAATCATTCCATCAGCATTTCCCGAAGATCAATACAGGATGCTAAGCACAGTGCATTCACACAGAGAAACAGGTTCCAATCACCTCATGTGTCCCAGAGTTCATAGTTCGTGTACTAAGAGAAGAGTGTCAGGAGGGTCAGAGAAAAAGGGTATTTTTAGGTGGTGGTGCTGAAAAACTGGATTTGCTGAGAATTTACCATTAACCTTTATATAGATGAGAACACTGAGGTGCAGGGAAGGTGGGTGATTTGTCTTAGGAAGAAAACGTAAGTTGCTGAAGAGCTCTTATTTTCCTGACATCCTGGTAAAGACATTTGGCATCAGCCAAAACCACCACCACCACCACCACCAAAAACAACAACAACAACAACAACAAAAAAACAAACAACAAAAAGAAAAAATACCAAAAAAAAATTACCAAAAAACACCCCAAAAAAACAAAAATCAAAAGCCAGAAAAACAACAACACAAAGAACTAAACCGCATGGTATTAAAAATGCCTATTGCCTCCCCCCACTGAAACCTCTGTTTCTCCCAGCTCACATTTTCTTCATTTAATGATGCTTTTTGTTGCTTGTAAGACTGAGTACACCCTCCTTTAGCGAAGAGAACCTTCACCTATAGTCTAGGCTTCAGTCTTCTTAGACCTATTTGTAGCCACTTAGCCTTTGTTTCTCCCAGGCAATATTTTCTTTTCAGGGCTCCCCTTCTATCGGAAAAGTACCCTCATCAAGGCCTCTCCCTCTCTTCCTTGAAATGTTCTGAAGTCTGAGTGACTGATGACTTATGTGTGCAATACACAGAAAGACAGCAGCTCGCTCAGCAACTGAGCTCTTTCTTAGGTCTTTTTTAAGTACGGCCGTCCTTTACTGGACATTCTGTCCTCCTCGACTCCTAGGAGCGATGTTGCAGAATTCTGAGCACAGCTGCTTCATAATAGCAAAGTACCTTAGTCATAGTCCAGTCACTGTGCAGATAGAAGCATGCCCTGGAAGCACTTATGCGGGGCCCGAGGGACTAATATGCAGGCCACGGGAAGCCAGGATATGAATGGCAAATGAGGAAATAAAGGGAGAGAAGGTCACTTGGAGCCAAAGAATGCATTAATATGCTGACATGTCTGTGGAAGAAACCCGAAAGGCCTGTACCCAGGGGACAGCCCAAGACTGACACGCTAAATGTCTAGAGAAATTCTACTTCCTCTCAAGGAATTTGGCTGGACGTAAGGGAATACTAAGAGATGTTAACTTAATGATGCAACATAAAATAGTAGAAGATTTGGACGATCCATGAATCTACATTTTTGCTTGAACAGATTCTGTACTTGAGCTATTTTTAATTATTTTTGGACAGATTTTACAACCCAACATTCTTTTCTCTTTCCAGCTAGCAGTATTTATCTATCTCAGGAAATCCTACATTCAGATTCATCTACACCTTGGCTTACTTGAGCTGAAGACACTCTATGGTCACATACAATGACCAATGTCCATGGGCTGCAAGAATTTCATCCTCTACAACATCTTCATCTCTCTTTCCTCCCTATCCTTTATTCCTTATTCTCATCTTTCATTCCTCTTTCCTTTATCTTTCTGTGATATCTTCTTACAATTCGAACCCACATGTGTTTGCTGGCAAATAGAACAAAGATTATAGATTACATGAAATATAAACGGCCACCTTTCACTATAGTGTTTTTTTTTTCCATGTGACTTACTAAGATCTTAGTTATTTTTTTAGGAATATTACAAAACACATTTACCCATTAAAAAGCAATATAAGTTCTCTATTATTATTTTGGCAAGTTTCCCTGTTGTTTCATCAAAGGTATATAGAAATAGTTAATTTTCCAGTTTTGATGTATTCAATACTGCATTGGTAGATCACATGAAATAATTGAAATGGCAATTTGCCATAACTTCTACTGCTCAGAAAGGAGTGTGTCAGAAGAGAATATAATATACTATTGAATAAAATAGTAAAAGATGAAATGAAACATTTGAATCAATTGCTTTTGATGAAAAAAAAATCATTAAAAGTCGTCCAGAAAGACACAGAAAAGCCCCTGGAGCACAGCCTAACCATTTATTCCAGAGCTAGAATTACTATCCTGTTTGTACCACTTTCCAAAGAGGCCACACTTAAGAGAGACAGGATTCAATGAGGATCTGTGATCTTTTAATCTAGGGACAGTGTCACATCTGAAACTGAAACTGAAAGAAGAATGGACAATTTATATTCTATTAAGTTTAGCATCGAAGGATAACATTCTGTTTCTTTTTACAACTTACTATCGGTGTATGCTTTTGCTGCTTTTGTTTTTCTCTCCAGTATTTGTCATCTATGCTGTCAGATAAAAACTAGAATACAACATAAAAGGGATTGTTGTTTCTGTGATGACAAGTGTCATCAAAGTCTCATGCCACTCAAGTAATGGAAAGGGAAAATGATCGGGGGACATTAGCAAACACTAAAATCATTTTGAAACTCTAAATTCATAGGCTTTTCAAATTGAAACAGTCAATCCTTCATAATTACTTTCACTTAAAGCAGTGGTTCTCACTGTGATCCCCTTTCACACTGATCACCTAAGTCCACCTGCATATCAGATATTACTTACGATTCATAACAGCAGCAAAATTACAGTTATGTTTGTTAAGTAACAATGAACATAATTGTTTGGCTGGAGTCATCACAACATGAGGAACTGTGCTATGAAAGAAGGTCACAGCATTAGGAAGGTTGAGAAACACTGACGTAAACACTGGCCCAAATCTGTTTTGGTGAGTCCATTGCTATTGTGAGATACCAGAGGAAGTCTGAGTAGCACTGGGCAGTTAGTAGAAAGGAGCCATTTGGCTAGCTAGTCACAGCAAAATTCCAGCAGCTCATCAAGTGGAAACAATGTGGACCCCGCTGCAGAGGTTAGTGTCCCAACGAAACTGACCCTTGTCTGAGCATCCTTACACACTGTGTGTGATTTAAGAACTTGGACATTCTGGTAACTGGTGCTCATTCTGATCAAATTAATCTGAAGCTCTGACAGATGGACATTGTCTCCGTCCTTCATTTTCCCTTCTTTTTTCCTTCTTTCCTTCCCTCCCTCTGTCCTTTAATTCCTTTCCCCAAAACAAACTGGCATAAGGTGAGTGTATTGCTTACTTATCACTTTGCCGGAACAAAGCACAGGACAAAGGTAGTTTAGAGAGGACAAGGTATCTTTGGGGTTCTAATCCCTAGGGCTTCAGTCTATCGCAGTGAAAGGCACGGCAGGAGCAGGAGACGGCTGCTGCTGCTTCCACAGTTAGGAAGCCTAGAGTGGGTGGTAAGTGTCTCAGTTTCTTTTCTCCTTCTGGTTCAGCCTGAGACCCTAGCTTCAGGAATAGTGCTGCCACGCTTAAGGTGAGTCTTCCTACTTCAGTTCATCTAAACTAGACAAACTTTGACCAGTGGATCTCAACATTCTTAATGCTGTGACTTTTAAACACAGTTCCTCATGCTGTGGTGACTCCTCTCCCTCCCCACAAGCATAAGACGATTTTCATTGCTACTTCATAACTGTAATTTTACTACTGTTAGGAATCATTATGTAAATATCTGATATGTGGGATATCTGATGTGTGACCTCTATGAAAAGTTCCTTGATCCTCAAAGAGATCATGACCTACAGGTTGGGAACCATATGCTTCAACGTGAAGTAAAGTCTCTTCTGGGCAAGTCTAGATCCTGTCAAGTTGACAGGATCAGGTTGAACAAGCAACCTATCAAATATCACAGTAGAACACAACATACTAGTTGGGGTTAGCACTCATATACCCTACAAATACCCATGCTTAGCAAGTATTGAAATGATGTTTGAAATTAACTCATTGTATCAAGCTTATTGTGTGCCAAGTAAATAATTATGATTTCTCTTACAAGTCAAAATGAGGAATCAAGAGACAGTTTGAAAATTCCAAATTTTAACAGGCTCCATGCCAAAGGACACTCATCTCATCCTGAGCATTGAGAAAAGCCCAGACTTAGGCTATGCATATTTCCTAAAAGCTAACACATTCTTGAAAGGTGAAAAGCAGTTATGTACAAAGGAGTTCATATCGTTAAATGACACCTTTAAATAGAAGCATTTTTAGGCAAATGATCTTAAAGGATATGGTAGAGGAATTCTTCAGAGTAGCTCCAAAGGCAATTATGGTAGTTATTTGTAATGATTATTTCACCAGTACACTCTGACAGAGATATAAAAAATATACTTAAATATTAGGTTACTGATTGTAGGTAATGGGGCAACTAATGCATTGTGCACACAACTCTTTGATGTAAAAGCCTTTATCCAAAGCTAAAAATAGTCCTCACTTGAGATGTTCTACCAGGTTTTCCCTATGGGAACTTGTTATATTCTAGAGATCATTTTATGGCCTGGGTTATGGCTGAATTTATACAACAATGAGCTAAATTAGTAATGGGATTCTTTTGTGATTGAGCGGTGCTGAATACAAATTCTATATGTACACAACACAGCAGCAGCATAGATGAATTAAATTATTTTCTTCCTCTTACAGAAAAGTAGTATAACAATTGCCTGCTCCCCTCTCAGGAATCTCAGAGGGAGGAGACAGTATTTGTGCATTATGCAATTCTAATTTTGTCCCTCAGATTGCAATGGCTGGCTGTTCTTATAGACTAAACTACCTAAAGGGAAAGGCGAAATAGGAGATGAATTTCCCATTGACTGCTGTGATGCTAAAAGCTCACCATTAACAAATGAATGCTGAGCCCCTATGATTGCTAAAGCTTTCTCTAGGGCTTGTGGGTTACAGCATCTCTCACCTATGCCTACAATTTCTTTAGGAAGCCAACACACTCATGTAAGAAAGTTACCAACACGAGGAATATATAATCAGCTGAAAGTTATTTAGATGGCTCAGCAAAAATGAAAGAATATTGAGTTGAGATTCATTATATGGGTTTTAATCCCAATTATCTGTTCAATACTTAGTGGCCTTGAACATTCTAATCCGATCAATATTTTCACCTAGTTACAGCCTATATACTTTTTTTCATTTCATCCTTAAATGGAAGTAAACTATGTTTAATTAAGCAGTGCGTGACTATCTTAGTTTCTATGCTATAATGACAAAGCACACTGACCAGAAACAGCTTTGGGCATGAGGGGGGTTTAATTTCAGCTTACAACCCACTTGCTGAGGAGAAATCAAGCCAAGAACTCATACAGGACAGGGACCTGGAGACAAGAACTGATACAAAGGCCATGGAAGAGTGCTGCTTACTGTCCTTCCCATGGCTTTATAGAATCAGGACCACTAGCCCAGAACTGGCATTATCCACAGTGAGCTGAGCCCTCCCATGTCAATAACTTATTAAGAAAATGCACCACAGGCTTGCCTATCATATGGAGAGGAGACATTTTCTTAATTGAGAGTCCCTCTTCTTAAATAACCATGGTTTGTGTCAAAAATGACATAAAGCTAGTCAGCACAATAATTATTCACCTAGTGTGGGACAAATAATTTATATAAGAGTGCATGGGCATATGTGTGTGTGTGTGTGTGTGTGTGTGTGTGTGTGTGTTTATGTGTGTCTGTGCATGTGTAACTGTGTATATTTCTAATACAATTTTCTGGCTATATTTTTAAAACAGACCATGTGAAAGGATCACCAAATTCTCTAGTTAAGCTATGATAATTTAAATTCTATCAGCAGATTTAAAAAAACAAAACAAAACAAAACTTAGGCCTTTGTGGGCCTAACTTTATATTTTAGTTTTCATAGTATAGTAACCACAAGTATGTGTGTGTTTCACTAAACATTAAGGGACAACTTTTCTGAAAAGATAATTCTGCTTTGTTTTGTTACATTTTATTAATTGTGTAGAGGAGAGGGAGAGGAAGAGGGAGGGAGAGGGAGAGGGAGAGGAGAGGGAGGAGGAGGGGAGGGGAGGGAGGGAGGAGGGAGGAGGGAGGAGAGAGGAGAGAGAGAGAGAGAGAGAGAGAGAGAGAGAGAGAGTGTTATGCATGCTATAGTACATGTTTGGAAGTCAGAGAACAACTTCTTTCAGGGGTCAGTTCTCTCCTTCTCCCAGTGTCCCTGAGACCTAACTGAGTTTGAAGGACTTTGCACAGCCCCCTTACCTATGGAGTCATTTCCTTAGCCCATCTGCTATGTTTTATACTTAAGATGGCACGTGTTATCCACTTACTAAGTCCAGCAAACGCAGCAATCTTGTTTCTGTATAACCTAAGTCAGATGCATTCCACATGAACTTTCATTTTCTTCATATTTATGGACACGGCAGAAGTCAGTTCTAATTGTGTTGTATTTGTTCATTTTGTGCTATTTTCAAGAGAAACATGGAAACAGATTGAGATTGTGATGAAGAACAAAGGGTAGATATTTTAGTGAACAATAACTATTTTAAACCAATTTAATCCATAGCGAATACTTTAAACAACAGAGTTAAAAGTTCATGAGGTAGGGGTTGGGGATTTGGCTCAGTGGTAGAGCGCTTGCCTAGCAAGCACAAGGCCCTGGGTTCGGTCCCCAGCTCCGGAAAAAAAAAAAGTTCATGAGGTTTCTAAGTAGGATAGACAAAACCAAGGTTGGTCTTGTGCAATTTGCCCTGGATGTCAGTTGTCTTAATACTTTGGTTCTTCCTTCATAATTCGTTTCACAGATCTTACTCTTCCAACTTGAGTGTTTCACATAACTCATAACACCTTTGGACAAGGGCTGGGCACCTTTGGGCCAAGTGTACTAACCTTTCATGCACCAAGGTTCCTAGCATAGTATTTTTCAGCCCAGTAGCTAGGTAATAAAGTCTGTCTCTTGACGGGAGGAGGGCAGAAGAGGAAGGGAGGCTACCATTGTTGGTAGCATTGTGAATGTCACACGTGGAAAATTTATAATTCAATTCACTTTGTAACTGGAGCCTGGGTAAATACTAATGATTACATGAAGGTGAAGGACTGCCGTGTTACATATGGATGGCATTTACCTTTGCCTCTCTGTGAGATGAATAACTGGGTGGATAGATGCTAAACAGACAAACGAATCCATACTCATAAGTTAAACTAAGAAGCAAAGATCTATAATATGACAGCATGATTTGGAGTACCTTTCCTTTCCTCCCCCCTTTCCCAGTTTTACCCTTTTTTCCTTCCTTCTCTCCCACCCCTTCTCTTTTTTCCCTTTCTT
This sequence comes from Rattus rattus, assembly GCF_011064425.1. NCBI lineage: Eukaryota > Metazoa > Chordata > Mammalia > Rodentia > Muridae > Rattus > Rattus rattus. The sequence goes on from NC_046156.1 coordinate 187,916,250, forward strand.
TTTTTTGGGGGGGGGTCTGTGTTGGTAATCAGGACCTTATACAGGGCACCCAAGTGGTTTCTATCTACCACATGTTCCTATTACTACCCTGGCTGCCCATTCTCAACCTATCAGCCCAGAACAGTGGTTCTCAACCTGTGGGTTATGACCCCATAACAGGGTTCACCCCAAAACATCAAAAAACACAAATGTTTACATTACTATTTATCACAACACAAAATTCTAGTTATAAAGTAGCAATGAAAATAACTTTGTGAATGGGGGTCACCACAATGTGAAGAGATGTATGGTAAGGTTACAGCATTAGGAAGATTGAGAACCACTGTTCTAGGCTATGAAGTAGGGTAACATATTTCTTGTCAGTCCTATATTTAGTTGAAGTTTATTTTGTTCTTATCTTTTGTTTTCCCTAGAAATTGGTTTATTTTATTATTAAATGTATTGATTGTTCTTTTTAACATTTTGCTTTATTTGAGTAACTTAAAACTAAACCTGTATAAAGTACTAGTTATTAACAAGTAGTTAGGAACAATAAATTCTATTCTAGAGGATCTGTGTTCAATATCTAGCACCCACATGGAGACTCACAGATATCTGTAACTTCAGTTCCAGGAGATCCAATGTTTTCTTCTGGTGTCCATGAACACCAGGTACATATGAGATACACAGACATGCATGCCGGCAAAATACCCCTACACAATAGATAGATAGATAGATAGATAGATAGATAGATAGATAGATAGATAGATAGATAGATAGATAAATATTTTTAAAAAGACAGACAAGGAAAAGGAAGAAAAAGAATAGTCAAAAGTCAGGCTAAGAGAATAAAACAACATTCTGTCTAGGTCAAGAGAAACACAAAATTCATTTCTTGTAAAAAAAAAAGTACTTTCAAAAGAATTATTACCAAATATCATCAGTAACAATATAAAAGTTTATCTGGTATACCAGGTATGACTCTAAATTCTTTGTAAGCGTTAACATTTTAATCCTCACAAAGAATCCATGTGAGAAAGATGATACAATGTTATATCAGATAATCTAAGCCTCAGTGGCGTATATTGATAGTAGCAGAAAATAGTGCCCCAGGAATAATCCTTTGGCATTGTAAGAAATAAGAAAATATGATTTTCCATGTATTCTAATAAACATATGCTATCCTTTCACACTCAAGACTAATAAACATTGTCTAAGGCAAAGGGATTGAAGTGCTTTATACGAAACCTCCCTGCAGGTTAGAGGAGCACTGAATATTGGAGATTGCAGGATGTTGACCAGCAACTGTGTGTTCCTCCCAGTACTGCTACATAGAAACTGAAACCGCCACCACCACCATCGTTTCAGAAAGAAAAGACCATTTCAAAGTGAAAGTGTTGGGAAAATAGAAGCTCATGATGAAAGTCATCTTCTTCAAGTGAGCAGATTTGGCTTCGTGAAGGGTGCATGATGTTACCTAAATTCTAGCAGCCAGTCCTGCCCTTGAAATGTCACTGGGGGTTAAAGGAAGCTTTGTACCCACTTGCAAGTGACAAAACCTCAGGCCACAAAGGCCACATTCACTATTAAATTGTCCTGAAAGCAGATGTAACCTATAATTTGGAGGTCTCCTCTGTGTCCCTTCATCTAACTAGAAGCTACATTTAATCAGTTATCACATCTTTCCCAAGTGCAAACCCAACCCAACAATGACACACGGGATCTTGTTCTCTAAAAATTGTAAGAAGTTAGCCAAACCATTTTGCTTTACATATGCTTAGCATAACCTCTTTTAGGTCTTGTTTAAATATGTCTGTTTTTCCCCTCTGGATATGGTAACTCCTCACCTCTCTTTCTGTGTGCCTCTGAACATACATAATCTATTAAACTTTCATATCTCCCCCAGTTCTCTTCTCTCAGCATTTCCAGACCTAAGCTTTCATGATTTGCTCAAGAAGACTCGACATGGGCATCACTGGATCCCACTCCCATCCTCCACATACGCAGATGCTGGCAGGTTATCACACAGAGCTCGTGGCCTGCTTTCCATGATCCTTTCTTTCCAAATCTTACAGGAGGCTTTTGATTTTCTAATTGATGAAACATGATTATAGTGATATTATATGCTCTCAAGGGAGGACACAGAAAAAGCAGACTTTCTGCTTTTCACTCTGCCTTTGGATGCCAACCACCATGCTACGAGTATGCTCAAACTGTCTGCAGAAAGGGTTCAGGGGCAGAAAACCAAGTCTAAACTTTAGCCAGAATCAACTAGAGTGGAAGATCTTCCAGATATCAAACTCCGGCAGAAACTTCAGACACAGAGCAAAGACCAGCCATTTCTCTTAACTTCGGGCAGTTTCCTGACTATTAGCTGTAATGTAATATTAGCATTAGCACACTCTTTTGGAATGCCCTGATAGCTGATGTGAATAATTAAAATGTTTCATGAAAAAGATAACCCATGACAAATTTTATTACTTTGCACCATTTTCTTAGAGAAGTGCACTGTTAATGTTTCAATGTGTCTTATGCCAAATCACTTCAAATTATTCACCATGCAAACACTGGTGGCATATAGTTAAATCTCACACAGGGTTTGCCTACTTGTTTACACACAAATGTTCAGTCTTTAAGAAATCTAATTTTTTAAATGAGAAATGATAGATTTCAAAATTTCTCCTAGTTACTCATATGAGAAATACTGGAAGCAAAAGAGATAATTTACCAATTACACATCAAAATACTTATTTCTTAAATACCTATGTCCTTTAGACTTTCGAAGTCATGAAGATGAAGTATTAAACTATCATTTAAGCATATACATTATTTTTATATAGAAAGATATGACTTTATTGGAGCCAATCAAATTCCTTACTAATACTCACTCGATAAAACTGGAAATAAGACTAAACATTAATTCAATTATAAAAATAAACTAATGCTTCAGGATATTTTTGTCAGTTAGGCTAGGGAACCCATTTTTACTAATGTCATTTTAGTTCTCAGTCTATTCTTGGCAAGAGATTATGTAGGCTGATCAAGCCCTGTGCTAATCTAATTATTTCTGTTGCTCACAATATCATATGGGGTTTGTGAACATGTGTGGTATTACAAGATGCATTTGTATAAATTATGGCTAAAGAGTCAGTAGTCCCTTCCTACTCCATTTATCCATCCAAACAAGACTGTACCTACTTCACTGTAATAAAAGAACCATTGGAAAGGCCTAAGCAAGAATGATAATGACACATTTTAAATTTTTAAAATTGTATTTTTGAGATTATAATACAATCACCACATTTCCTCTTCCATTTCTCGCTCTAAACCCTCTTATACACCCCTCATGACTTTCCTCAAGTTTTGACCTCTTTTTTCACTAATGTATACATATATGCTTATATATTTCTAAATATAACTTGTTTAGTCTATATACTGTTACTTTTATATATGTTTCCAGAGCTTACCATATGACACTGGGCAACTAATGGGGGCTATTCCTTCCTGAGAAAAATAACTTTCAGCTCACTGTTTTCCCTAGATGCCTATAGTTCTTAGTGCAGCCTTGAAGCCTCATAGGCTTCTCCCCATCCACTTTGGCATGTCTGTTGGTTTGCCCTATTCAGCTCATGTTTGGGCAGTCATGTTGGTGAGACTTTATGAGTATAGCTTCTGATATTCCTAGGAGATATATGAAAAACGCTAAAACCTAGGATTTCATGAGTGATTTTAATGCCCCTTACAGGAGAGGACTAGAAAATGTTTGCCCCAGCATAGGGGGATACTGGAGTGTTGGGGCAGGAGTGAGTGGGTTGGTAAAGGAGCATCCTTATAGAGGCAAAGGGGAGTGGGGAGGGCAAATGGGATAGGGGTTGTGGAGGGGTAACTGGGAAGGGGGATATCACTTGAGATGTAAATGATAGGAATGATTAATAATAGAAAATTATTGATTATATAGATTTTCAAATATGTAGATATTTGGGGGTAGAGAGGTGGTTCATCATTAACAGTACTTGCTGCCCTTGTAGAGCTTCGGTCCCAGAACACACACTGAACAGCTTACAACTGAATCACCAACTCCAGGTCATGGGGATTCAACTTCATTTACTAGTCTCCCAAGCATCCACGTTAAAGAGGACTTGTGTGTATGCAAACAAACACAAATAAAATAAACCTTAAACACTAGGATTTTCATTAAAAAACAGACCTCCCGAAAAGACTTTTTTTGCGGGGGCTCAAAAAGCCAATTTTTGGGTCAGAATTTCTGGACTAAAATTTTGGCAGTTGCAAAAGCAACATTCATACATGCATCAGGAAGAACTGGGATTAAGTGGCAGAGTTGTATTTGAAAGTTGTGGGTAAAACCAGGGATGATCGACAAAGCACAAGTGGTTGTGGTTATAAGAGCTAGAAGCAGTTATTAAAAGTCTCCCAACCAAAAAAAGTCCAGGACCAGATGGGTTCAGTGCAGAATTCTATCAGACCTTCATAGAAGACCTAATACCAATACTGTCCAAACTATTCCACAAAATAGAAACAGAAGGAACACTACTCAATTCCTTCTATGAAGCCACAATACACTCATACCTAAACCACACAAAGATTCAACAAAGAAAGAAAACTTCAGACCAATTCCCCTTATGAGTATTGATGCAAAAATACTCAATAAAATTCTTGCAAACCCAATCCAAGAACACATCAAAATGATCATCCATCACAGTCAAGTAGGGTTCATCACAGGGATGCAGGGATGGTTCAATATATGGAAAACCATCAACATAATCTATGTCAACAAACTCAAAGAAAAAACCACATAATCATCTCATTAGAAGCTGACAACACATTTGACAAAATTCAACACCCTTCATGTTAAAAGTCTTGGAAACATCAGAAATTCAAGGCTCATACCTAAACATAGTAAAAGCAATATACAACAAACCAGTAGCCAACATCAAACTAAATGGAGAGAAACTTGAAACGATCCCACTAAAATCAGGGACTAGACGAGGCTACTCACTCTCTCCTTATTTATTCAGTATAGTACTTGAAGTCCTAGCCAGAGCAATCAGAAAAAAAAAAAAGAAAAAAAAAGAAAAAAAAAAAGGTCAAAGGGATCGAATTAGAAAAGAAGTCAAAATATTACTATTTGCAGATGATATGATAAGTGACCCCAAAATTTCCATCAGAGAAGTATTTAAACCTGATAAGCAACTTCAGCAAAGGGTCAGGTTATAAAATTAAACAAATCAGTAGCCTTCCTCTACTCAAAGGATAAACAGGTTTAGAAAGAAATTAGAGATATTACACCTTTTATAATAGTCACAAATAATATACCTTGGTATGACTCTAAGAAAGCAAGGGAAAATCTGTATGACAAGAACTTCAAGACTCTGAAGAAAGAAGTTGAAAATCTCAGAAGATTGAAAGTTACCTCCCATGCTCATGGGATGGTAACATTAATACTATAAAATATAGCAATTTTGCCAAAAGCAATCTACAGATTCAATGCAATCCCCATCAAAATTCCACTTCAATTCTTCATCAAGTTAGAGCAATTTTCAAATCATTTGGAATAACAAAAAACACAGGACAGTGAAAATTATCCTCAACAATAAAAGAACTTGTGGGGGAATCACCACCCCTGACCTCAAGCAGTATTACAGAGCAATAGTGTTAATGTTACTGGTTCAGAGACAAGCAGATAGATCAAGGGAATAGAATTGAAGACCCAGAAATGAACCCACACACCTATGGTCAATTGATCTTTGACAAAGGAGCTAAAACCATCCAGTGGAAAAAAGACAGCATTTTCAACAAATGGTGCTGGTTCAACCAGAGGTCAGCATGGAGAAGAATGCAAATCGATCCATTCTTATCACCATGCACAAAGCTTAAGTCCAAGTAGATCAAGGACCTCTATATAAAACTAGATACATTCAAACTAATAGAAGAGAAAGTCTTGGCATAGCCTTGAACACATGGGTACTGGGGAAAATTTCCTGAACAGAACACCAATGACTTAGGATCTAAGATCAAGAATAGACAAATGGGACCTCATGAAACTGCAAAGCTTCTGTAAGGCAAAGGATACTGTCATTAGGACAAAATGGCAACCAACAAATTGGGAAAGGATCTTTACCAATCTTACATCTGATAGTGGGCTAATACCTAATATAAAAAGAACTCAAGAAACTAGACTCCAGAGAGCCAAATAACCTTATTTAAAAATGGGGTACAGAGCTAAACAAAGAATTCTCAACTGACGAATATTGAATGACTGAGAAGTATCTAAAAACACGTTCAACATTTTTAGTCATCAGAGAAATGCAAATCAAAACAACAGATCAAAATGCAGATCAAAAACTGAGGTGACAACAGATGCTGGCAAGGATGTGGAGAAAGAGGAACACTCCTCCATTGTTGGTGGGATTGCAAGCTGGTACAACCATTCTGGAAATCAGCCTGGCAGTTCCTCAGAAAATTGGACATTACACTACCTGAGGACCCAGCTATACCACTCCTGGGCATATACCCAAATGATGTTCCAACATATAACAAGAACACATGTTCCACTATGTTCATAGCAGCCTTATTTATAATAGCCAGAAGCTGGAAAGAACCCAGATGTTCTTCAGCAGAGAAATGGATACAAAAAAAGTGATACATTTACACAATGGAGTCCTACTCAGCTATCAAAAACAGTGACTTTATGAAATTCATAGGTAAATGGATGGAATTAGAAAATATCATCCTGAGTGAGGAAAACCAATCACAAAAGGACACATATGGTATGCACTCACCAATAAGTGGATATTAGCACAAAAGTTCAAATCACCCAAGATATAATCCACAGATCACCTGAAGCTCAAGAAGAAGGATGACCAAAGTCCAGATGCTTCATTCCTTCTTAGAAGGTGGAACAAAAATATTCATAGTAGGAGATTTGGAGACAATGTTTGAAGCAGAGACTGAAGGAATGGACATTCAGAGCCTGCCCTACTTAGGGATCCAGGCCATATAGAAATAAATATTTCTATATGGCCTGGATCCAGGCTATATATACAGCACCAAAACTAGACAATATTGATGAAGCCAAGAAGTGCATGCTGACAGGAGCCTGATATAGCTGTCTCCTGAAAGGCTCAGCCAGAGCCTGACAAACACAGAGGCAAATGCTAGCAGCAAACCATAGAACTGTGAATGGGGTCCCCATTGGAGGAGTTAGAGAAAGGATTGAAGGAACAGAAGGGGCTTGCAACCCCGTAAGAACAACAATACCAACCAACCAGAGCTCCTAGGGACTAAACCACTATCCAAAGACTACACATGGAGAGATCCATGGCTCCAGCTGCATATGTAGCTGAAGCTGGCCTTGTTGGACACCAATGGAAGGAGAAGCCTTGGTCCAGTCAAGGCTGGACACACCCCTGCCCAGTGTAGGGGAATGTCAGCGTGGGGTGTCTGGAAGGGGAGTTGGTTGGGAAGGGGGAATACCCTTATAGAGGAACAGGGAGGAGGATGGGATAGGAGGCTTATGGATGGGAAACAGGGAATAACATTTGAAATATAAATAAAAAAATATTCAGGGGTTGGAGATTTAGCTCAGTGGTAGAGCGCTTGCCTAGCAAGCGCAAGGCCCTGGGTTCGGTTCCCAGCTCCAAAAAAAAGAGCAGGCAGGCACCAGCACAGTGGGAATTCGTTCTTATTCCCAGGGCCCAGTGGCAAGAAGGCACCGCCCTGAAGACTGCTCAGAATATTGAATGCAGTGCCATGTAAAAGAGCACGCATAAAAAAGATCTGAGAAATGTCACACATGTTCTAAGCCTTTCTCTTCTTGGTTTACACATTGGATAAACACTTGAATTAATACCTGTATTATTATTCACAAACATGAGAGGTACAAAATCAGGCCTGAACTGTGTAGTCATGACATCAACTGTTTAATTGAATGTTTCTGTGATTGATTATACACCTGGAAGTCAGTCTATGATTTTATACTAATATAATTCATTCATTGATTCAGGAATCCTTCCTTTGGGGAATTTTCTCAAGGAGAGTAAGAGACGTGTAAAATATTTTCACAACGCACAGGATTTAGAAAGCTATCTTAAGTTGATAATTTGAACTATTAGAAAAATTTCTTGAAGTGTTCATGATATCAACTATGTAAAGAATGTTCAGAGAAAACACTAAGTTACAAACAACATGACACATAAAGATACTCTATGCAAATCTTTAAAAATGTGAGGCACGAATCACAGCTAACAAGTATACAATACTCATAATACTTTTGTGAGCAGTATATTAAAATTACTTCACACTTCTATATGCCAGTATAAATTTTCTACAATGAACATGTCTTATGTAAATAAATAAGTTCTCAAAATTATAACAATGACGTTTCTAAGTTTGCCACAGAAATAACATCATCTTCCTGCTAGACTGCCCTCATGTTTACAACCGATGATGTACAAGAATAAAAATGAGAACACTGAAGTGATTATAATCATTATAATTAAATTGATTTTCTAATAGAAAATCATCAAGGTAAGTAACAGCTAAAAGCAGCTGTGTGATTGTTTATGTACACATTATAAATTTGCATAAGAAATTAGTGAAGGGGATATGCCTGCCAGGCAATGGAAGCTGGGGAACAGGGGATCTAGGGTCAAGGAACTGCATCTTGCCACATATTTATATTGTTTGAATTATTTGTCATGCACATAAATTTTTAAAAAATTAAAACACTGTATAATAATAGCTGACATTGATAAATGCCTAATCTCTCTAACTAGAGTTCTTTTCTGTTGGAGCTAGTGTTTCCCCCAGGCAATGCCTGCTTGGCAGTTCGATTGGCATATGCAACCCAAGTAGCAAATCAGTCATTCTGTTCACTGAATGTCTGCCAACTCGCAGGAACGCACCACCATCCAAGTCCATTGCTCAGCTCGAAATATGGAGGGAATCCCGGGGGATATCACAGAAAATTGGACAGAAGCTATCTAGGCTTTCAGCTTACAGGTTCAAGATGACTCTGTTTTCTTCATCCAAGCATAAGGACTCCACTCATTATAGCTGGGAGGGTTTTTCCTGCTTAATATTCTTGTCCTGTTCATTTAAAGTATGGCATCAGCCAGCAGTGAGGATTTATTCTCTGTAGCAGGCAAATGTTAGGCTCTTCCTCACGATGTGTCTCTAACACAGCCAGTTTTTGTGAGCTCAGTTAAAAATAACTACCACTTTCCTTTAACAGCATTCCAACCAGGTCTCCCTTCTCTATCAGGAAATTTACTACCACATGGCAAGCATACATCCTGTGGAAGACTTGCTGCTACTTCTTAAAAGGAATACCAAAGAGTCTTCAACTCTTCTCCCATCTCGGTTTCTCTTGTGATATACTATGCTTCCTTCCTTACACGGTCCTCCGATAGCTTCTTTTGAAGAAAAAAAAAAGTGTTTGGCTCTACAGGGGAACGTCACAGAGAAAGGTAGAATGGTTATGGACTAAGAGTCTGAGTTAGACAATTCTGCAGAGGCAAAAGTTAAAACGCCCTGTGAAGGGGGTCAAGAGACCAGGGCCTACTGTGAAATGAAGCAGGGCTTCAAATGAGAAATGATGGATTTTTACGTGGATCTAAGCAATTACCACCTATTTTGTCTTAGTGAACTACCTTCACTGCTCCAGGACAGCATGTTGACCCCAGATCACGTGGAGACAAGTCCTATAATTCCACCCATTATCAAAGGAACATCTATTCCCTGAATGCTCCTCCCCGTGTCTTTCCACTATAGCCAAGGGGTTATTTGAAATGTCTGCATTGTACATAATGACACTGTAGCATCCTGCAAAGTTAAAATGAAAGACAAAATGATAATCAATACAGGTTTTATAGAGAAAGAAAGCCAGGGAGGTCCTTTTGTGCTCACGAATTAGATGCAACCAAGTGTTTCTTGTCAGCCTGTGATTTGGGGGAATTTGATGTATTCTGTGTTTTTCAATGAAAAGGGGCCACGCTTTCAGAATGAAGGTAGACACTAATGACAGTGGATGCTTATTTAAGTATGTCTTTTTAAATATCTGTTTTATTTTATGAGTATAAGTGTTTTGCCTGCATGTACCAATGTATTTACTCCGTGTGTGTGTGTGTGTGTGTGTGTGTGTGTGTGTGTGTGTGTGTGTGTGTGTGCCTGGAGTCCATAGAAATCAGGAGAGCAGTAGATCTCCTGGAAGTATAGTCACAGATTTCTGTGAGCCACCATATGGGTTTTAGGAACCAAACCTTGGTCCTCTGAAAACAAACTAATATTACTAACCACTAAGCCACTTTCCATCCTTTGAACATTCATTAAAATATTTTTATTAAGATCTTGCAGCTTGTTTTTCTCGCTTAGGGTCTAAGACAAGAACTAGAAGGCCAGTACAAAATAATTCAACTGCTCCAGTTTGATCACCCAGATTAAGACATTTTCAAGACCTTGAGAGAACAGGCAAAGGGGACTAAAAGAATTGTTCTAAAAGTTAATTTTACTTTTCTAAATCTTTATTTCACAAACAAGATAATATTTTCGTATTTTCTGATGTTCAGAAATTAAAACAAATCTGACACTTCTTTCCATAAAACAATAATGTCTATACCCCCAAAAGTCATAAGCGTAGGTAAAACAAGGCTTTGATTCCAGTAGCTGATCAACCAATCAACCCATAAAATACCCTTGTAGTTTTCTTCCTCCAAAGCATTTGAGAACTAACTTTCTTAGTTGGAGTTTTCTTTTCTAATGCACTGGTAGATGAGGTACTTTCTCCCTTGTAGAATATGCAGTTTTACTTCTGTACCCTGTTCCTAAATTAGCAATGTAATATGCCAATATGAATGTGTGTATGCATACTTATTTACTAGCAAGTGTCAGTTTTTCAGAATTTTCCACCTGAAATAGTCCTTTCAGCAAGCATCTTTCCTAGAGTGCAAGTCTATGAGATGAACTAGCTGCCAGTGACTCACCGAATCAAAATCTCACTGTCTTTTAATTATATTTCTCTTTGTTTGTAATATATATTTATTATAATTTTATTTATAGTATATATAATATTTTAATTAAATATTCAGTTTTACCAAAAATTGATAAATGGATATAAGGATGGTGGTTTTTAAATGTGACAAAGCATTTAAAGTATTCTACTTTTTGCCAAGTGATATTTTTCCAACTTATTATGAGGCTTCATTTGGTTCTGAATATATGAGTAAATTGTTTCGTTAAGAAGGCTTGCAAGCTCAAGTTTATTGTCTAATTAAGAGACTAAATGGTGAATGGGCACAGCACAGCAAACAAATGATGCTGTTCCCTCAATACCATCTGATCCTCACAGTTAAGAGCCTGGTCAGTGTTTTCTGTTTTACAGAGATAATATAGGAAATGGGCAATTTAGGTAATGCTTCTCACAAAATATGAAATTATGAGAAGATATTAGAGCCATTGGCATTTCTAACAAACATTTTAATAGGAAAATATAAATAACTGTTGATAGTTTCTGAGCTTTTCTTTTTTTTCCCTGATTTTCATTTTGCGCATCTGTAATATTTTAAATTCAAGTCGTAACAAGCAAACTTGTAAGAGTCCAATATAATTATGTTCACTACAAATTTCATTACTAAAGCTTGATAGTGGTAATTTTCAACTAGAATTTTTTATTTACATATGCCTTTCATACCTGTGTATACTCTTAGGCAAAGAGAAGGGATTTTAGAGACAAAAATTTTACTCCTTTTCAAAACCATGACTTCTAAAAGGATGCCTCACTCATCAGGGAAGGCAGAAGAAAATGCTTGCATCAAAGAGAGACCAATGACCAGTGCGTCTGAATGAGTCTGCTGCCCATTCACCTGTCTGCTACTTATACATCACTAGTCACACATGCTGTATTGTTTTATAAAGTCCATAACCCATAAACACTATCAGAGATGGCGTCTGTATCCTTAGAACTTCCATGCAAATGGAGAGAAGAAAGTGAATCATCTTGAGGGTGAGTTAACTTGACTATCTATGTATTCCATATCTGGCATGTTGAAGGCCCTCAGTGTATTTATCCAGCAAATGTTTATTGAGCATTAACTTCCTTCCAGGCTCAGTTCCAGGTGCCAACTACGCAGCAGTGAGCAAATCAGGAAGCTCTGCCTTCTGCACTGGACTGGACTGTAGACCACATGGAATGAGAACAGAGCTCTATTTGTAGCAAGGGTCTTCATAAATGTGATTAAGGTACGGATCTCCAAATGAGATCATCCTGGGTTAGGCTGCCTTCCAGTCTAATGAGCTACGGTTCTTTAAGAATGCCTTTTGAAGAATAGAACAGTAAAAGATGCAGAGGCATGGACAGAAGAAGGCCACGTGAGGACAAATTCAGAGACTGAATTCAGCCTCACACCAAGGGGTGCCAGAAGTTGTCAGAAGCTTCCAGAAGCTCTGAGAGAGGTTTGTGGCCAATTATCCTTCAGAGCCTCTTGAAGGAATTAGATTGACTGACATTTTGATTTTGAAGTTCTGGCCTCCCAAGTTCAGAAGGAATAAATTTCTGCTGTTTTTAAGTCATCAATTGGTGGTCATTTGTTTCTGGCCTTGAAAGTAACAGGACTGTCTCTGTGGAGTTTGGATACTAATGGAGAGAAAGGAAGGAGCAAAAGAAACAATATTTTAGAGGTGGATGTATGCACTAAAAGCAAAAGCAGCATGAATGAAGTATACAAGAAAAGCAAGTGTTAGGGTGTGTGTGTGTGTGTGTGTGTGTGTGTGTGTGTGTGTGTGTGTGTGTGTGTGTGTGTGTGTGTGTGTGTGTGTGTGTGTGTGTGTGTGTGTGTGGTGTGTGTGTGTGTGTGTGTCTTGGTAGTTCAACTAAAGGGGAAGGAGCAGAGGGCACTTTGGTTTAAGCTGGGGACTCTGCCTACACAAGCATCATCAGCACCTCTGAGAAGGCATTCTGTTCCTGTGCTTACTCAATCATATGTTCCAGAAATACTAAAACAGATGGCATTCCATTATCATACAGTGGGTTTGGAGCAATGTTTGGAATCTTTCAATAATACAGGTGGAGAATTATTGAACTCAATACAGATGAGTCTGAATCTCTTTTATCCTTAAATTCATTTATTAAAGAAATTTAAAAAATAAATCCCTGAGATGAAAATTTAAATCTTGTTATTGAAATAGGAAAATTGCAATAGAGCTGACTGATTAAATCAATAGAAATAGTCACATACCAAGAAGAAAATTGTAGCCATTTTTTCCAGATAATCTCAATTCAGTGAGAGAGACAGAGAAAGGGAGAGGGAGAGGGAGAGGAGAGGAGGGAGAGGGAGAGGGAGAGGGAGAGGGAGAGGAGAGGGAGAGGGAGAGGGAGAGGGAGAGGGAGAGGGAGAGGAGAGGGAGAGGAGAGGGAGAGGGAGAGGAGGAGAAACGTTTTAAGAAAAATGGCTCTCAGGGAAAGCTTGACAATTGAATTAATCAAGAGAGTGAATCAAATTAACGCATTGAAGAAAGTTTAATTTTTTTCCTAATTTGACGTATCATATTGACACTCATGAAGAAGATCTAAATTTATGTTGTGACACACAGCCAAGACCTCGATGACAGTGGATTCACAGAATGAGAGGGTGTGCACAGCACTAATCACTAACCTCACAAACACAGCCTTCAAATGCTCTGAAATCATTTAGTTCATTCATACAACACGAGGTAAAAATTTGTCCTAAAACTTGACACCTGCTTTTATAATTTATATAAAGTTACCAAAGTTTTAAACTAATAATAATTAAAAATAAGCCATCTTTGAAAAAGACTTGAATTTTCTTTTAAATACATACAGGGCAGCACATTAAGTATCATTTGAAGAATCCATCAAAGAACATGTAGTTGAAGTCTAGAGTAGACATTATAGAATTATGTTATAGCTAATAAACTCAGTTTTTAAAATGTTCCATGATAGTTATAATATGAGCCATATTCTATTTGAAATTTGTATTCTATTTAAAATTTCCTTCTCACTGATTTATTGTTTATTAACAATTTTTAATTTTGTACTTTTAAGAGGACAATGTAGCTAAGCTGATCTCGGCTCCAAATTTCAGCCATTGTCTAGAGAGTTGAACACTCTTGCCGAAGAGACAAAAAACAAAAAAGAGTGGAGAAGATTATGTGTACAATCTGCCTTTGCAGATCTAGCTATTCAGATGCTGTAGAAAGGGATGTAAGTTGTCATTGTCCCCAAACAGGGGTCACAGTGCTTGGGAAATAAGGTCCACAACAACTACCCCTTTATATAAGGCATCAGAGACTTTCTGATACTTGAATGGAGTTCCCAAGATAAAGCTTTCAAACCTGGACAAAAGCCTCAGAGGAAAATAGTTCTAATTTCCTTTTTTAAAAGAAATACTCTAATTCCTTAACGCTTGACTCCATAGATGTGAAGATTTTGATAAACGCTCCCAAACAGGACTAAAGAACCTCTCTTTTCTCGTTTGTAGGGACTCGCCCACGTTCCTCACACTCCCACTCCCGGCATGCTCTCCCAGCAGCCCATCAAATGCTAATTTTTACTAGAACACAATGGCATTGAGCCATACCAAAAGCCATAAAACAGCAGAAGAGAGAAACGGCTGGCTTCCAACACACACATTCTCTATCCTAATTTAACCCCAAAGTTGAGAACACAAGTCTATTCCCCAGTACAACAAATGCGATTGTGAATATCCACACCTAATATTCTCCGGTTTCGATTTTTATCACTAAGGTATGTTCCTTGCTACATGGAGCATTCTCCTACTTTGATTATGCTTTCTGCTAAAATGAGCCATCCTACTGCCCAGGTAGCAACTCTGTTTACAATGAAGTGATATGTACTCTGTATTGTTTTGGTTTGTTTTTAATCTTGGAAACATCTCTAAGATGACAAACTTCCTATTCTGATTAACAGGACTGAACTCTGGGAATCAATTCTTAACCTTTTATTTCCCCCACCATTTCTTGAAAAAATGCATTTTATTTCATGAATATCGTCTGCATGAATGCCTATGGATCCCGTGCAAACCCTACTCTTGCAGAGGTCAGGAGAAGGTGTCATGGGCTCTGGAAGGGGAGGCACAGATAGTTGTGAGCTGCCATGTGCTTGCTGGGAACCGAACCTGGGTCCTCTGCAAAGTGCTCTGAGCAATCTCTCCAGTCCCACCATAATGATTTCTTAATTCGATCTTCGACAGAGTCTATCAGGGTATACATCCTCAGGAGAGATATTAAACAATAGGAACAATCAGAGCATATTTTGGGCTCTCTATACTAGTAAAATATATAAAGAGAATTTATTTTAAAAGTCTATATTCTCCACTTGTAGATATGAGTCAAATAAAATATGTAATCAATGTGAAAGACGCTTCTCCATTTCTTTGTGATAACCCTAGGACAGGACACTTGGAAGTGTCCATCGTTACCATTTCAATCAACAATGAAGATGTAAGTGATGATCCAATCTCTTCTTGAGATTTTTGACCTTGGTTTATTCTGTGATGAAAGCAAACACCTTGAAACCTGTAGCTTTAAAGTGAATTAGTCAATCCAACTTAAGCATTTCGATATAAATTCCAAGTAGCTAGCACATATTTACAACAAGAGTGCTGTAAAGGAGTGTGCCTCTTCCCACACTACAAGGCTCTTGCTGGACTTCTTTTGTCCTAGTCAGTTGTGAAATTTGACTCCTTTATCACCTGTGCTTGGCTTCATCATTCAGTGGCTTAAGTCTTACGTGTGCAGGGTTGAGTTGGCCATTAGTCAGTTGGGATTGGGGAGGAATGCATAAGGCCCTACCCTCTCTGCTAAGCCATTGGTTACATCTACTCTGGGGAAGACACAGGCATTGGCATCAACTGAGCAGGGAGCGCAGCATGCTCAAGTGGACACTTCTAACCCCACGGTCACACAGGATGCTGGCCCTAGATATATACAGTGGTTACAAAACAAAAGCACATGAATGTGTGAAAGGGAGTAGGGGGAGGAGACCTGATGGGGTGGAGAGAAATAAGGGAGGAGAAGGAATGAGAATAACCAGAGTACATCGCACACACATATGGAATTGTCAAAGAACAGCTTTAATAAAAATTATAATAAAACAATCACCACATCTCTTGACTTGGAAATTCCATTATTTTCAGCTCTAACTGGCTCTCAAGCCCAATACGTATCCTATCCCATGATTCTCCCAGACATAGAAGGCTAGCACTGTTCCGTTTTAGACAGACTATTAGAAAAATAAATTACAGAAGCAAAACTATGGCAATACGTGTAATGCCTTTTTAGATGTGTTTACTAAAACCCATAATTTAAAATGTTAGAGTTAATGCATTTCTCAGGTGCGTGGGCCTTTGTCGCTCAAAGTAATCTTCTGTTTGTTTATGCTTACGTAATGCCGCCATGAGAATGATTTAAATGCAAATTAGGAGCCTCTAAAAATTGTTTATATATATATATATATATATATATATATATATATATATATAGCAAAAGCAAAACAACAAAAAAGAAGGCAACAAAATTGTGAGACTTGGTTTAGGTTTTTCAACTAGTGCCAATTTTGTTCTGAAAATCTTCTCTGACTTTCCTTCCCTCATCAGTAAACAGAGCCTAAAGCATTGCTTCCTGGTTATTTTTCTAAAGCTAATTTTTACATTGCTTAAACAATAATCAGTGGCAATATAACTTTAGATCTTGGTGCTATGTCATATAACATGGTGTTCTGATTAAAAACATTTTAATTAATAGTGCAAATTAACAACAGTGAAATCCAACTGGAGGTGACCCTTATGAAGGAGGATTTTCTTTTTACAGTGTCTAATACAGTTCTAGAAAACTCTGGCGTTGTTAACTCTTTCAAAGCAGTAAGTTAAAAACGTGGTCCTTGCAATATAATTTTCTAATTATTAAGTCAGACTCTAGGTTTACGAGAATAGACCTTGAGAATCCTGTTCCCTTTACTAAAAATAGATTCTTTTCTCATATAATAGATCCTCATTTCTGTTCCCCTCCCTCTGAGTTCTTTCCAGTTTCTTCCCATCTTCTTTTTTTTTAAATGATCTCAAATGCCCCAGGAACCCAGTCTTTGCCATACTGTTTCTTAGCAGCTGAGAATTATGCTGGCCTAATAATGCCCATTTTGCAGCACTATTTGTGAAACTATGGGGATTAGTAGGAACTTCCTTGGATAGAACTGGTACATCAAGGCAAAATTCCATAAATATCCATATATTCTACAGGGGGATTAGAATAGCAGGTGGATTGTCCCATTTCATTAGTAGCTGTGTGGATTGGGATAGAACACAAAAGTTATATTAAATTGGAGGTGGGCATTCTGATAAACATAGATTAAAACTGGAGACATCTAGATTTGGGGTTATAACTTTATATTTTTCATTAGCTCTGAGGACATAATTTAACCCCTTCACATTGCAGTTCTCCTACCTGCTAAATGAAGATAAGGTTGCCTGCCCAGTGTTTTGCACAAGGTTCATATTAATATAGTCTTTCTCACTTGTTAACTTTTACAAGGTATGGAGATGAAAGGTAATGAAGACTATTACCTTGTTTTTGTCGTTCCGGGAATTTATACACACATATATGTATATACATGTCCTTTTACATGCACACATACAGGCACCATATTGTAATATATAGTGTTCTCAACTTTCATGTTGGTGCTAAATCTCCCTCTCTTGACTACTCTTATTTCATACTTTCCTTTGGCCAATCATCAAATTTGTTGGGGTTTTAGGAACTAATACTCCACATGCAGCTAACATTGTGAGGAACAGAGTCCATGTATCCATTTCTTTTCATCACACTAACACTGATCCTTGGGCTGGTCACTAAACGTCTCACAATGCACCCTAGGTCCACCCTGTTTGATTAGAAAACATTCCACAAGAAGCAGATAGTTTATTCACATAGAAGACATCATTAAAAAACAATTTTGAAGTGTGGGATTATAGCTGAAGTTTGAAACCTGAGAGTAGACTAGAAATGGGCTATGTTCAGGTGGAAGGAGGGTTTGGGGACAAAGGCATGTCACCAGGCTTCTCAAGACTGTTGCTTGGGGAAAGCTGCTTTCTCAACTTCCAAGGATGATCTGTCTCTGAAATAACTCTTCATAGAAACTTCATGCATATCTTCATACTCTTATATTCTCCATCTGTCTGCCTTCCCACCTGTCTGTCTGTCTGTCATTCTCCTACACTACAATAAAGAGAAATGACTTTTAGATCACAAGAACGCCTGTACCAAAGTTTTTCTGGACATTTTTATTTTTTTCCTTGCCATTGCCTTCAAAAACATTTGTATCAGAAACTACTGATAAACCCGAGACACTAAAACAGTTAGATCAGGTTTGCTCCAGGATTCAGAAGAATGCCTCTGCCTATAGACTGTTGGGGAACAGAGTTAATTCTTCTTCAGTAGAGGAAGGACAAAGAAAGAGGGAGAAGAAGAGGAGGAAGGAGAGACAAAGGGAGGGAGTTCACATCAAGATTCAGAAGCTAAAAACAAACACTTATAAAGAATATTCTCTAGAGAGAGAAAAGGCATTCGGTTTTTAATTTCATGCTCTTAATTAATTGCAATGCAAACCATTCTCATTAGGAGTCCATTTTAAGTGCACCAGCTTGAGCAGTCAAAGGGGAATAATTACCTGGAGCCCCTGTCTTTATCTCCATACTGAGAGCTTTGTGAAGTTAGCCAGGGGCATCTCGAGAGGCTCTTCCCTCTGCTGCCCTTACTTTGTTGCATGTATGTATGTGTGTATGTATGTATGTATGTATGTATGTATGTATGTATGAATGTATGTATGATATATGATGTATATATATATATATATATATCACTGAAATGAAACTCACTTTTCTTCTTTGCTTCCTCCAACTAAATTTACGACTGATAGGACAGTTGAATTCTAGAAGTCTCAGAGTACTTCCTGCATCTTGATTTTCTATACTTGATACATTTTATAATAAATTCAAGGGTTGTGTGCTTGTCACAGTTCTGAGTCACAAGCAACAGAAATCACCACGTAGGCATAAACAATAGAAATTTACCAAATGAGTACAGGATAGTAGTCATAATGGACAGGGAGTTTGAAGAGCCAGGATGATGCAAACCTAAGGAGCAGCCAGGGGCTTAATTTAACTGTGTGTAGTATCCTCAGAATCCTGTTGGTCAACAGAACAGTGCATACTGGCTCTGGCTACATCACCAAGAACCAAATACAATGCCGCCACCTTTTCCAGTCAGCAGAGTTCCATATATTTTTGTGGGACATATATATGTTGCATGTGTTTTGCATATATTTCACATTTGTTTTGCATATATTTTAGAGGGCAATCGGTCAACACCTGTCATACAGCTTTGCTAGTGAAAGGCAGAACTTCCTCTCTTACCCAATCTGGACAAAATGGGGCCTATATTCTGCCAAATTATTTTCTCTCTCTCTCTCTCTCTCTCTCTCTCTCTCTCTCTCTCTCTTTCTTTCTTTCTTTCTTCTAAAGATTTATTCATTTTATTTATATGAGTACACTATAGCTGTCTTCAGACACACCAGAACAAGGTATTGGATCCCATTACAGATGGTTGTGAGCCACCATGTGGTTGCTGGGAATTGAACTCAGGACCTCTGGAAGAGCAGTCAGTGCTCTTAACCGCTGAGCCATCTCTCCAGCCCCAAATTATTTTCACCTAGAAAGAATTTGATCTGGAGCAGTGGTTGTCACCCTTCCTAATGCTGTGGCCCTTTAATACAGTACCTCACATTGTGGTGACCCCAAGTATAACTATTTTTGTTGCCACGTTTTAACTGTAATTTTACTATGGTTACAAATTGTAAGGTAAATACCTGTATCTTCTTGTGGTCTTCTGATCCTGTAAAGTGGTCATTAAAGCAGTCATTTGATCCCAAAGGGGTTGCAATCCATAGGCTGAGAATCACTGCTCCTGAGTCTTATAAATATCATTCCTCTCCTTTCTATGAACCTACAATTTAGTGTTGGTGTCTTCTTTGTTGAAGAGAGCTAATGTTCAGTTTTCTTTGATCAATTGTTTTTTTCCTGAAGGTGTTCTCTAGAAAGTTGTCTACTGAAAAATGAGTAAATAAGGTAATCTGGGAGAAGGTTGAAGGTCCACGAACCTTCCCCTGTAATTGCCAAATTTCCTATTTGATTATGCGCAAGCATACATATTATAGACTCACATGATCACACTTTTTACCTAGTACCTCACTCAGTGTCTATCTGTCATCAGGGGTTAGTAGATACTTACATGTGTAAAAAGGCTAATAAAGGTTGTATTTAATTTTACTACAATCTTATTGATGGAATAAATTATATCAGAGAATTATGTTTTCACATTGCTTTCCAATTCTTAGACAGGTACAGGCATGACAGTACTATAACTTTAATATGGACATACCTGTATGTTTCCTTTTCTCCAAAATGGGTTCTGGAGACATCCATCGGTATCACTACAATCATCTTAATGACTACATAATGCTCCATGCATGTGACTTTTCATTACTATCCATTTACTGCTTGCTAATAGCAAAGGGTATCTTGGACACATGGGAAATTTTACAGAAATAACTAACTTGAGTTATCAGCCCTCATCTCTGTTTCTTAGGTTGAACTTACTATGAACTTATTAGAGGCTATAGGCCAAAGAAAAATATGGGTTCTGGTCTTAGTTTGCTGCAGCAATCTTCTGCAGGTCAATGAACCTTCCCATTTCTTCTCCAGACACATTGCAGCACTCACTGCTTAGGTCTTTATGGTGCACACCATCATTTTGTAAACAGCATACTATGAAGTTGTTAAATCAGAGTCACAAACACTATCTTAGGATGTTTGACTTCAAATTAAAAGAATTGCCCTGACAAGGTAATGATAGATACAACAATCAAAATTGTGCCACTGCATGTAATTCTTTCAGGTAGTATTAAACAGAAGCAACAGGCTTCATCTTACTTTCATGGTCCTGTAGGTGCCCTGCAAGTTTCCAAGGGGAGAAGTGACTAATCCTTATGTGAAGGCTTTGGTGGAAAGAAAGGGAAGGGAGATTGTGTGATTATAATCTCAGAAATTAAAACAAATATTTGTTAGAAAAGAAAATGGGGACAGGACAGTCTCCTAACTACTTGTAGCGGTTTGAATAATTGAGCACAGGGTCCCCAATGGAGGAGTTAGAGAAAGAACTGAAGGAGCTGAAGGGGTTTGCAACCCATAGGAAGAACAAAAATATCAACCAACCAGACACCCCAGAGCTACCAGGGACTAAACCACCAACTAAAGAACACACATAGAGCAACCCATGGCTCTAGCCACATATGTAGCAGAGGATGGCCTTGATGGACATCAATGGGAGGAGAGGCCCTTGGTTCTGCCAAGACTTGATGCCCCAGTGTAGGAGAATGCCAGGGGTGGGGGGAGGTGGGAATGGGTGGGTGGGAGGGGAGCACCCTCACAGAAGCAGGGGGAGGGAGGATGGAATAGGAGGTTTCTGGAGGGAAAAGGAATAACATTTGAAAACTGGGAAAGGGAATAACATTTGAAATGCAAATAAAATATCCAATAAGAAAAAAAGAAAAAGAAAAGAAGAAGAAAGAGAAGAGGAGGAGGAGGAGGAGGAGGAGGAGGAGGAGGAGGAGGAGGAGGAGGAGGAGGAGGAGAAATGCCTCCTGTTGTCTCCAGCATTGAATAGTCTAATTGAGGTTTAAGAGGCCTGGCCTTGTTGGGGGAGGTAGATGTTGAGAGTTTAAAATCTCAAGTCATTTCTAGTTTGCTCTCTCTAACTCCTGTGTGCATTATGAAGATGCCTGAATACAGCTGCCTCAGGCCTACTCCCATTCTTCACTACTATGGCATCAACAGGCTTTTATCTCTCTATAACCATAAGCCAAAATAAACTCTTACGAAAAAAATAATAGACTCCAGGTTATTTTATATTAAATTCTGAAAAAAAATACTGCTTCCAAATTCATGGAAACACAGTATATGCATTGTTTCATCAAGGTCACCACAGCAACATAATTTATTAAAAAAGGCTTTCTGCAAATAGAATGAACCACATAGATTTTGCTGCTAAAATTGACATGATTAACTAGAATAGTGCTTATATTTCAGAAATGGTGTTTGAGAATAGAGGAAGCTATAGCATTTAAGTCTGCTATCATTTCTAAGAAAGGAAATTTGCAGATGAAAACCTGAGTGCTATCTCTGAACACGTAAGTTGTTACATTATCTAGTAAGATCATTAGAGCCAGGTACAAAAGTGTGTAAAATACATTATACCCTAACTGAACATGAAAATGAATACCCATCTTTTTAAAAAAGTCCCCATTTCTCTATTCTATTATAATAAATCTAAGAAACAGCTGGATAACTGAGAAAATGTCAAAGTCAAAATGTCAAAACTGGAAGATGATGTTGTTTCTAATCGATACTGAAAATCTCAAGATCTCCAGAGTACCATAGTGGAACTTGCAGTGAGGTTTACAAGCCATGGTCCACCCGCTCGACTGAGTGAGCACCGATCTGTTAGGGGATCGCTAGGAGATTCTAGAAATGTTTGGGAAGTTAGTTATACCTCCTTGTTTCCTACAGGAGAAACATCTGACTCAGAGGTTCTTCCCTCTCTGTGTGTGTGTGTTCTTTCAATGTCTCTGCCTGACCTTGCTCTGTCATTTCTCTCTTGTTTAAATCCTATTCTCACTGTTCTCCTATTCAGTGAAGTACTGTAGAATTTTCTTCTCCCCAGGGTGAAGAAACGCCTCTTCATTTCCAGCCTTTTTACTGGAGGGTTAGCTCCCATCCTAACTTCTTCCCAACCAGGACTCTCCAGCGGAGCCATTTCCCTGTGACATAGGAAAATGAAAGGAAGCTGCTCTTCTTGCTCCTAGCTGAGCTTCTGTGAGTTGGCCTCCATGTATCCATGTGTATGTACTGACGATCAGGCCTCTCTTCTCTTGATTAAACCTTTCTTTGGACATCTGTGGTAATCCCTTCATCTCTGGACTGTTGACACCCTCCCTTTTATGGCTGCCTACCTTCTTAGGCTCTTGGCCTCCTGAGTGTTTGCCGTTGTCCAGAGTGATTTCAATGTTAAGATGAACTCACAGTCTGGTAGTGGCATTTTTGTATTACTGTTTCCTCTTATGTTTTGCAGTGAAGTAAGTGATTCAGTGGACTCAGTGTTAGAAAGTATCTGACTCTAAGACAACTTACATGATTTAAACAAGTCAAGTTGGCATGAGAAATAATTAACCATTCATTCCAGATGCAAGAGTGTGATGAATTCACATCTGCTTCCCTGTTTAGTATTTTGTAGACCATAAACTATAACATCTTGATTTATAAATTAAAAACTATTTCCGGTTATAAGTCAATACATTACACATTGAAGAGTAAAGTATCATGGTATATTACATAGCCAGGAATTCCTTAATGCAGATACCAGGAGTTCTACAATAATAAAAATGAATCACACTCTGAGGAAAGACACTGCAGTTGCATAATTACCCAACTATTTTGTAAACTGTGAGCATGGCAGATAATGTGAACCCTTCAGAGAGTCTGTGATGTGTGAAGAAAAGAAGTCATCATTTTGCTTTGTTTATTTTAGGTTATAAACAGAAATTGCTACTGATTATTGAAATAAAATGTTGCCAATAAGCATAGTAGGGAGAAAGTACTCCATTATTCTGGGGTTAATTTTAGTCTTGAAAAATCATAAATTTTAAAGTCAAAGTAGACTAGACTTAAATGAACAGAAAAACTATGATGTTTGGTGATAATTTTTAAACTTTTAGTATAGAATATTATGTAAACAAATTGAAATTAAATGAATCAGAGGCAAAAGAATCACATTTCTTCTAGGTTGCTTGTGTCTTCAACTCTGTCAGGCATATTGCTTTTTACCTTTTTTCAGTTATTCATTTTTAAAACCACATACGGCTCAAGAATGATGCATCGCCACTGAATCTCTCACAATCATGGTTATGTGTTCCCCACCAGCCTTATGCACCTGTGCCCAGTAGATTATAGATGTTCTATTTAACGTTCAATAAAACCCTAGCAAATGAATCTCCCAATACATGAGCACACAGTCAATATGAAGGTGTAGGCTCAACAAGGAGGCTGGGCCACACAACCCTCTCGCTTCATACATCTTTACAACTAAACACCTCAAAGCCAAAAGGTGCTACTGCTAAGCCCTCTTCACATTAGAAGGGCACAGATGTGGAAAGACAGAGCATCTGCTCTAAGCAGATTTCTGCTTTTCTTCTTTTCACCTTTTGTTTGGATTTCGGTTGAGTCATTAAATGCTAAAAGTTTTATTATTTTTATTTTTGTTTGTGTTCAATGCGGTGCACACTTTGTACTCAAGAAGACTAGGCATCGAGTGCTCGATCAAAGACTTCGTCATCTAATTGGCATCTGGGACCACCCCCCCCACCATGCAAATGACACACCACTCGTGAAAATAAGTCTGTAAGTGCCTCATAAAATGAACTTTATGTGACTAAATAATTTCCCCATGCGCTCCCTATTTAATCCCCAGGAGGGATCATTTCTTCCTTTAAATTCTTTTCATTTTTGAAATAGGACATAGTGATATAAATGTACCCAGTGTACTCCTCCAGACAGGTAATAGGATGCTGGTGATAAGGAAATGCTCATAATATTCTCCTCCCACATAGGGGCCTGGATATTATATAGCCTTCCAGAGCTGTGTCATCGTATCACAAGGGAACAACTTTCTCCTTGGCTCCTCTTTTATTATGGCCAACGCTGCAGTGAAGCATGACTAAAGAGATTTAGCACCACCTCCCTCCCCTTCCTCTACACTCTGGTGCAGGGAGTGATTGCCGTATATGTATGAAGCTAAACTCCCCTTAGAGAACCTGGGGTACATGAGCCACCCAGGAAATAGAAGCCAGTTTCTGAGCTGGGGGCCAGATGAAACTCATGATGCCTCTTGGAGGTTTTGAACAGGGTGAAACATGAAGAAGTCAGTTTTCACTTGGAGAAATAAACTGGGAGGACAACTTCTGCTGTCACTTCAAACACAGTTGAATAGCACTTAAATCAGGACTGTCATCTGCCAATGACACTAGAAGCAAGATGAAGACTTATTGACATGTATACAAGTCCCACAGTGCTGGTGACTCTGAATCAGAAACAGAAGTCAGCCTCCCTCCAACATCTGCTAGAACATCTGTCTCTATCCCAAAGCTATTAGTAGAGATTCTTCAAAGCCAGCTTCTGAAAGTGAGATCATAATACCTACAACAAATTTATTTTTTTCAACACATTATCCAAAGAGTATAGTAGTAGAAACTCTTCTTGTATATCAAACACATACAAAATGTTAAAAACAAAACAATTGTAACTATTCTGCCTTCGAAATTAATCTGTGAAGGAGAGACCCCCTTTTCCTATTTTATCCTTATAGAGTTAGGCACTTGAAGTCCCTTCCCAAGATGCTCTTTTGAGGGCCCATCATATTGAAAAAACAGATAGGAAATAAAAATTCCAACTGTTGTCGCTGAGAAAATACACATGCCACAACACATTCATTTAATACAACTCTTATGTCTAGACTACCTAAAGGACCCTTCAAACTTAACAATTAAAAGAAAAAAAAACTAAAAAAGTATTCAAATGCACATACCACAAAGGAGGTATCAAAAATGTCCAACAATGTACCCAAATGTAAACAATATTACTATGTACCATGGAACTAACTAAATTGAAAACACATTAAGATACCTGATCAAGGGGATGGAGAGATGGCTCAGTGGTTAAGAGCACTGGCTACTTTTCCAGAGATCCCGAGTTCAATTCCTAGCAAACCACATAGTAGCTCACAACCATTATGGGATCCAATGTCTTCTTAAGCTATAGTGTGCTCATAATACATAAAACAAAAACAAAAACAAAAAACCTCTTTAAAACGAACAAACAAACAAAAATTACCCATTCATCAGCATAAATAAACACAGAAGATCAAGTGGCCAGAATAGAGAATTTCTGTATATTTAATTGTTGGAACAGATGAAGTGTATTGTTGACATAGGCAAAGCCATGTCAAGAATCTCAATGCCTTCCTCTGATCTAAGTGCTTATGAATATCCAGTAAGCTAAAAACCCCCTAACACACACAGTTTCCTCCATTCCATTCCACTTCTGGGAATGTAACTGAAAGGAATTTCCCACAAGTCTAAAAGATTTGATCAAAGACACTCATTGCAGCAGTAGTCACGATATTACCAAGCTAGAAACATCTCCCTATCCATCAGTAAGGAGATAAGGAAATCTAAATTATGGTATATTCACAAAATGTACGGTGTACCTTAACAAAAATAACAAACCAACGATATTTTACCAACACCGATAGATTAAAAACAAAATAAATTTTAAGCAAAGATACCAAATGCAGGGAAAGTAGGGATAAGATCTGTCTCTGTGAAATCCAAGAACAGGCAACATCATTCCTTATTAAGTCAGAAAAGAGGCACTGACTGAAGCTTTACATATTTTCCTGTGTGTACTTATGTATCTTATTATGGGTTAATAAGATTTGTAAACACTAATGGATTGTAAGCACTTAGGAAGGATATATGTAAAATCATGGGAGCCCAGGTTACTTCATTGCTAACTTTATATGATTTCAAGCTGCTAATAGCTGCCCCTCTTATTTCAAACAAGATCTATCATTGTCCAGAGAACTTGATAAATTCTACCCTATGTGCAATACTAACAGATGGGGTCAGTTCAACCTGCTTGGTGTATCCAGTCTTAACAGTCCTACTTTGTGATCACACTCACGCACATAGGCACACACACACACACACACACACACACACACACACACACACACAAACTAGCAGCTTAGGCATAGTTTTACCCAATGCTTAAAGAACATATTTGCGTTGTGTATATTATAACCATTCTCTAGACTCCACACAACTATTGTAATCATTAACTCACATCAACTCAGGCACTTACATAAGACTGGCTTTATTAAAATTCACCAAGGAAATGGGAGGGACTTATGGGACAGTACCTTTTACCTATGAACAACTGGCTATTTACAGTCTGCCCTCTGTTGTGCATACTCTACTGACACCATCAGACTTTAATAGATAATTCCAAATACATGGTCACATTCGTGCCCTTAGTTAATCTTGATGGATCACAAAACAGAGGGAATAGAATTTAACAAGAGAGTGAGATTTGTGGTTTGAGTGGTCAGGAGTTGCAGGGAGGTGGGGATCAGAGTGGTCAATATTCATGCTGCACATATGTGAAAGCATAAGTAACAACAACAACAACAACAAAAACAACAATTCAGAAGCAGAAAATTCCTTGCTAGGAAAAAAAAATCACTTCAATTCAAAGTAGAAATATGTAAGTCTTATTAATTAAAGGGCTTCTGCTTTTCAGTCTCTCTGACCCATGTACTTCATGAAGAGAGTGCTAACATCTACAGATTCATCCTTGTAGTCTAAGGTTCCTATACCTGTGCTGGTTGCTCCCAGGGCTACAGCAGGGTTTCCTTCAGGAGAAGAACATATTTTTAGACTCATCACCACCTGATAATTGAAAGAGCCAAATGATGTCAAAGAAATATGGCAGATGGTTAGCTCTGAAATCACATACATATGAGCACCACTAAATGATCGAGCTAGATCATATTTATATGTTTATATAGATGAGTAACAATAATAACCAAGGTAAAAGAGGTCATGAGCTTGAAAGGGATTTAGCCATGGGAAGCATTGGAGAAGGGGAAATCAGAGAGATCAGAGGAAAATTATGGGATTATTTTTAATTAAAATTTTAAAAATTAAAGAGAAAAAAACTATATTGCTAAGAAAGAAAAGAAGATAAATCCAAATGTTTGCAAGTCTCCTTTCCCATCAATACATGGACAATTGCTAAAGCCTCAGAACAAATTGACAAGAGGACCTGAGGGGCTTTCTGGCCCTTAACAAAGTCTATCTGGGTTCTGATGAACTTATCGAAAGGAAAACGAATATTCCCATCCCCCATCCCTTGCTTGATACCATGATATCATGATTCTGTGGCTTGGAAGGAATCTAATGTTTTAATTTACATGAAAGGGCTGCAAAGTAACATTTTTAACTTCTAACTTCTGAAATTTATATTCCTTAATTTCCTGACAACTGGTATTTAATTAAAACCTTTTTTTTGTAGGTCATAGCAGTCCCTTCAATAACTCTCTTGTTTCTGTTTTCTGCTGACTGCCTCTTCTTCGTGGCTTCTCTTGGCTATCTTTTGGAAAAAGTCATCTTTTTCTCTTCATAAAACACAAATTTATTTCTTTATCATATTGCACAAATATGTAAACAGTAAGCACTGACACTTAATTCTCTGGTTCTTTATTGAGAGAAATTTTAAAACAACACAAGTTCTAGGATATTGGCATCCTAAATCCTTAAGTTCCTTGGCACTTGGGGACTCTGTTTGTTTTGAGTAACACATTCAAATTTAATTAAATATGTTTAGCTATTACCTAAGGTTTTTAATTATACACATTATTAAACTACACAGGGATGATAACTGAGTACACTTCAGCATTTTCTTCTAAAAGCACATGACCTTGAAATGAGAAATCATGTTATCCACCAAACTTCTCAGATACCAACATTAATTCAGTATATCAGCAACTTAAATTAGTCTAGTGAAATTTAATTAGAAAGCCTTCCTCTTCAAGTGTGGAGAAAGCAAGCCAATTATTCTAAGATGCACCTTGTGTACAGAAAAGAGTTAATTAAGGCTATGACTGTTGAATTTTAAAAGGTTAGTTTGAAAGAAGGACCCTGAGCTGGCGTTTGGGGACTCCTTTCTGGAGGCTTCATGTCTCGCCATTCCTTATACAGAAGGTATCGCTCTTTATGCCCAGACTGTACAGACACTGTGGTTTCTGTCTCTCACCCACTTTTCTGCAAGTCAGGACTGTTAACATCCTAGGCTCCGAGGCAGAGGAGAGGTTGACTACTGACAGTGGAAAATCTGGATACCGAGTTCTGTGCCCGATTCCTGGTGAGGACATCCCTAGGGAAAACTAATGAGTCATTACAACTAGGACTATGTACAATTCTACATAGGACGGGGGCTTTTGGATGGTTGCGTCTGACCAGGTATTCTTGTGGCTTTCTCTTTGCTGATGTTTCTTTAAAAATGATCATTGTAATAAATCATAACCATAAGATTAACTATTGTGTTCTGGATGTTCTCCAAGACGATCACCTAGGCGTGACCTGGGGAACATCTGACAACCTCGAACCTGATGTCTACATCAATGAATACACGTGAAGTTGATTCAGATCAAGTTCAGGGCTACGGTACTTTTACAAAGAGTCCTTACATCACGTTGCCATACTCAATTCCTGCCTGCCGTAGTACGAAACTGCTCAATATTTCTTTACACATTTTCCTTATGTATGATTGATCAAGAAAAACATAATAATGCCTATGTTCTCTTTCCATTTTAACAAAGTGAGAATTTAGGATCATATTCATTAAGCGATTGGTTTTACTTTCTTTTTTAAATATCACTGGGCTTGTGGACTTGGTAAGTAACTGTTTAGAAAACTAAATTTAAATTTCTTTTGAGGACATTCATTTTTCTTTTGTAAATCTGGAAAGTGCCTTCCCTAGAAATGCCTTTCACCCTGCAGAAGGCGAACAAGAGTCCCTTATGTAGCACAAGCCATTTTTCTGGCATCTCATAGGAAATACTTGGGAGTCTGTGTACATATGGACTTCCCCTTTCTTTTCCATCCAAACTTCTTTAAGATACAGCTAACCAGGCAAGCGAGCAGTAGATGTGCCCACGAGCCTCAGTTTGCTGTTTCATGGGCCAATGTTACCATTAAAGAGTAAATTATCCACCGCCAAGCAGATCAAAAATCATAGAAAGCACTCATTCTGCTCAAGTAGAAGCTGTGTGTCACAGACAGACTTCCGCTGGCTCTCTTCTAACTACTGAGCTAAACGGAATTGACTTATTAATATTAATACTGATAAATGCTAAAATAGCACTCAGGCAATAGCTGAGAGTGTCAGAGGCCAAATTACTAGGCTCATGAATATAATCGTGTATCTTCTTTTATTCTAATTACAGCATAGTATAGTTTTAATTCCAGATTCCCTTTGCCTCAGTGAATTATTATACCTGCTGTTTCTGCCTGCGTCTGCCTACATGATAATTAATCCATTAGATATCATTTGTTAAGAACTGCAAAAACCACTTATGGCCAGTGTAAGTTTTTCTAGTACAATTTCCTTTTCCTGGAGCAGTCCTTTTAGGAGCAGTCAGTCACCCACTACTTTTCAACACTCTGTTGTGAAATGGTTCAGCTAAAATGTCCCATCCTACAGAGACAGATGTTACCTGAAGAAACCCTTTCCTTCTTCTTCTTTTGTTTTGGATTAAAAAACTCATTGTTCTCTTCAAATCAAACCATGTGTTCCCCAAAACAAACCCTAAAACATCCCTCATAACAATCACCATCAGCAGTGTATACTCTGGAAGCGTCACCAAAGGCACTCACCCACTCGAGTCTGCGGATGTGACAGCAATCAGCGGCAGGATTTTCAAGGGGAGGCTAGTTGTCCGTGGGATGTTCTCTGATTCGCTTCGCAAGTCCGTTTGCTCCAACTGTCTGAAGGCAAGAGGGGGAAGCTGGATGCTGCGAGATGAAAGTCTTCGTACGAGATAGGGCTCCATTCCCCGGAAGGGGTCCTCTTCGTCATTACAGGAGTGCAATGTTTCCTCAGAGGCCTAGGTCAAAGGTCAAAAAAGTCCACAGAATTAATAGGAGCCCTAGCATGTGTCATTATGTAGTGACATATGTCCTTAGTGAAAAAATTAAGTGCAGCATATATATGAGAAATGCTGGTTGCCAACAAACAACATTAGGAAGAAGAACAGTATCAACCAACCCATAGGAAGAAGAACAGTATCAACCAACCAGACACCACAGAGCTCCCAGGGACTAAACCACTAACCAAAGAGAACACATGGAGCAACCCATGGCTCCAGCCACATATGTAGCCAAGAATAGGCCTTGTTGGACATCAATGGGAGGAGAGGCCCTTGCTCCTGTGAAGGCTCAATACCCCAGTATTGAGATGGAAATGCCAGGGTGGGGAGGTGGGAGGGAGTGCGTGTGTGGGTGAGTACCCTTGTGGAGGCAAGTGGATTGGGATGGGGGGTTTCTTGAGGGGAAACAGGGAAAGAGGATAACATTTGAAATGTAAATAAATAAAATATCCAATAAAAGAAAACTAAAAGGAAAAAAAAGAATGCTTATGAAGAAGTAAATGAAATTTTCCATTATTTTTACATTTGTATTTATTATATTTATACTTTTCTGTTCTTGAAAAATTAAAGTGTTTTCTCTTTTTCAGATTTTTATCTTTAAATTAGTTAAATTTTATCTTTACTTTCCTTTTGAATTGTTTTTAATCTTTTTTGTTTATTTGTTTATTTATTTATTGCCTTGTTTCTCCTTTCTCTCCCAGTCCTGAGATCAAACCCAGAACCTCACATGTGCTAGGTAAATGCTTTGCCAGTGAGCTATACCTATAACCTTTAATGTTTTTGGTTTTTTGTTTTTGGTTTTTTTTAAATTTGAGATAGGGTCTCTCTGGCTTATGTTGTCCACATATTCAATAGTACTTAATGTCTCTTCTGACAGAGTTTCTGGAGTAGCTGAGATTCCAGACATATCTGGGGACACACACATACATGCACACGTGCACACATGCACACACACACCTATTTTTTTTGTTTGTTTGTTTGTTTGAGTTAGTGTCTCATGTAGTCTATGTTGACCTCAAACTTGGTTAAGTACACAGAGGACTGAACTGACCAGCCTGTCTCTACTTTTCCAGTTGGGAAGTTTGGCTGAGTCTTGATGACTGGGATTGTATCTTTATATGTGCTAGGTTAAGTATTCCACCTACTGAGCTATATCACTTATGTGTGTGCATGCATGAGTGTACACCTATCAAGTCTAAAGTCTTTGTGCTTTGCCTCTCAGCTACATTCCTAGCCTGAATGAAAGGAATTCACCCCGTCAAGACATAACACAGGCTTAAGAGGAAACATAAGCTCCTAGGGGCCAACTAATCTTCAACAAAATAGGCAAAGGAAGTCTGAGGTGGTAAAGCCTAAACCCAATGGGCTTCTCTGTCTCATATAGTATGTTTTTTACCCAAAATCATGATTTGCAACCAAAGAAGCTATAGGAAAAGTGTACTATTGTGGCCAGTTTAAAGTAAATCAATACCGCACAATACACTAATATCCTAAGTCACATGATCAGAAGAAGGTCACTTATTTTGAAGTCTATTGAATCAAGTTATAAGAGTATGTCACAACAAACATAAAAGTCTCGATGTAAAACCACAATAAATATGAAAATATTGAAACATCAAACCCACAAAACAATACTAAGGTTGTCTTTAGGGAACAGATCCTAGAGACATCAAACAGGAAGAAATGCCGGAAACAAAAGAGTGATTTTTTTTTTTAAAAGAATGTTCCTGTCTAAAAAATGCATGAACAAAAAAATGGAGCAGAGACTGAAGGAAAGGCCATGCAGGGAGTGGCCCAACTTGGAATCCATTCCATGAGCAGGAACCAAACCCTGACACTATTACTGATGCTATGCTGTGCTTGCAGACAGGAGCCTAGCATAGTTGTCCTCTGAGAGGCTCTACCAGCAGCTGACTCAAACAGATGCTGATACTTAAGCCAGCCATTGGACTGAAGTCGGGGACCCCTATGGAAGAGTTAGGGGAAGGATTGAAGGGACTGAAGGGAATGGCAATCCCATAGAAAAACTAACAGTGTCAACCAACCTGGATCCCTGTGAGCTGCCAGAGACTTAGCCACCAACCAATGAGTATACATGGGCCTGTCCACAGCCCCTGGAACATATATGTAGCAGAAGACTGCCTTGTCTGGCCTCAGTGGAGAGGATGCAGCTAATCCTATAAGACTTATGTGCCAGGGAAGGTGGATGCCTGGGGGTGGAGGGAAGTACCTTCTCAGAGGTAAAGGGGAGGGGGGAACTGAGTGAAGAACTCTGAGAGGGAGTACTGGAAGGAGGGGCAACATTTGAGATGTAAAAAAGAAAATTAAGAAACAAAGAATGGTTAGTGTGTGGTGGCCTCCTTCCTCTTATCTTTTTGTCCTTTTCCTCCTCTTCCTTTTATTAACATGGAATTTTTATCCTTGTATTAAAAATAGATATTTTTCTCATAGAATAGATTTTGATTACAGTTTCTCCTCCCTCTACTCCTCCCAGCTCATCCTCACATCCCTTCCACTCAGCTGTACCCCCAGTAAAAACACTAAACTGGAAGCCATAAAATGGACACAAAGGGTATTGGGGATAACAATTTTTTTAAGATAACAACACACACACATATTATACAATATATATACATGTATGTATCAAAATTTTTAAAAAGACATTTTTCAAAAAGAAAGTAAAGGCCCTAACGAGGATGTTAGGAGGCAAGAACCCTTCAAAGATGCTGTTGAATTCACGTTCTGCTGGCCGTCTACGGCTGGGCAGGTAGGCTACCCCTAAGAGTAGTTGTTTCCTCAGTGAGGTACACTTGGAGAAAATAACAATTTCATTTGCAAATGGCTATTAATTGGAGATAGCTTCTGGGTTAGGGGTAGGTATATGTCCACTTCTCCTCTCAGCTCTAGAACCCCATCTGGTTTAGGCCTGTGCAGGCCCCGTCCATGCTGCCTCAGTCTCTGGGAGTTCATATGACCTTTGCTCCACTTGATTTACAGCGCCTTATCTCCACGATGTCCTCCATTCCCTCTTCCTCTCACACTCGCTCCTCCCCCTCTTCCACAACTTCCCTGAGCCCCGAGGGGAGAGATTCGATGAAGATATCCAATTTAGAGCTGAGTACTCCAAGGTCTCTTACTCTCTCCATCATGTCTGTGTTTGTCTGCTTTTGTTCATATCTGCTGCGGGGGAGGTTTCTCTGAGGATGGCTGAGCAGGACATTGATCTATGTGTGTAGTAGACTATCGTTGCTATTTTGTTTTAGAACAATAGTATTTGGGTTTACCACGGGCCCCTAGACTACTCTCAGGGGTAGTCACTGCTTGACCATCCTAGCAGTGTCAGGTATAGGTTCCATCTTGTGTAGTGGGTCTTACTTCCAATCAGATATTGCTTGGTTACTGGTGTAATTTTTGTGCTATCTTTGCATTAGCATATCTGGCAGATAGGACACCATTATAGATTCAAGTGTTTGTGGTGGGGTTGGTCTTTATATTTCCTCTTTTTTTTCTTTTTTGTATGTAGAGTACCTTCCTGTACCAAAGAAGCTAGCCTCTTTGGTTCTATGGATTGTAGCTTGGTTACCATCATTTTATTGCTAATATCCACGTATAAGCAAATACATACCATATTTCCATATTTGTCTTTCTGGGTCTGGGTTAGTTCCCTCTTGATGGTTTCCCCCTCAAGTTCTATTTACCTGCAAATTCCTTGATGTCATTTTGTAACAGTTGACTAATATTCTATTAATGAAAATTTACTACATTTTCTTTATTCATCTGTTGAGGTTGAGGGACAGCTAAGTTGTTTCCAATTTCTGCATATTATGAATAGAGCAGCAATGAGTACAGTTAAGCAAGTGTCTCTGTTTTGACTTGCATTTCCCTGATGGCTAAAGATGTTGAACATTTTCAAGTGTTTCTCCACCATTTGGATTTCCTCTTTTGAAAATTCTTGATTCAGATTTGTGTCCCCATTTTAACTTAATTATTTCTTTTCTTGAGTACTTTATATACTATGGTTATTAACTATCTATCAGATGGATAGTTGGTAACAGTCTTTTCCATTCTGTAGGCTGCTACTTTGTCAGAATGATGGGATCCTTTGTTCTGCAGAGGCATCATCATTTCATGGGGTCCTATTATCAATTATTGATCTTAATGCCTATGCTAATGTTCTCTTTTTTTTGTTCATAAAGTCTTTTCAGGGGCCAATGTATTCAAGAATATTCCCCCTTTCTATCAGGTTCAGTCTATCTGATTTTATGTTAAGGTTTCTAATCCACTTGGACTTGAATTTTATTCAAGTAATATCTATCAATCTATTCAGATTCTTATACATATAGCCATCCAATTTGACCACAATCAATTTTGAAGATGCTGTCTTTTATCAGTATAAAGTTCTGGCTTCTTTATAAAAATTGATTGTCTATATGTAAGTGGATTCATGTCTGTGTCTACAATCCAATCCCAGTGATCAAGATGTCTGTTTTTGTATCAATACTATGCTGTTTTTAATTACTATAGCTCTGTAGTCCAGTTTGAGGTTGAGGATGGTGACAATTCCAGTAATTTGTTTATTGTTCAGCTAATTGTTTTAGCTAATCCGTTTTTCTGTTTGTTTCTTTGTTTTGTTTTCATATGAAACTGAGAATTGTCCTTTTAAAGTCTCTGACGAATTGTGTTGGCATTTTGATTAGGATTGCCTTGAATCTGTAGATCGCTTTTGATGGGATAGCCATTTTTACTATATTAATCCTATAGATCCCTGAGCATGGGAGATCTTTTCATCTTCTGATATCTTCTTCAGCTGCTTTCTTGAAGAGAAGTTTTCAATCCTAGAAGCCTTTCATTTGTTTGGTTAGAGATACCCCCAAAACATTTGATATTATCCAAGGCTATTGCGAAAGGTACTGTTTCCCCAGTTCTGTTCTCAGGCCTTTTGCGATTTGTATATAGGAAGGCTATTTCTATACAAATGAGGAGGCTGACACTGGGCTTCTGAGCTTTCTCTTACCACCTTCTGTGTAATCGATAATAGCATGTGGCACCATGGCAAGTTCACAACTCTTATCTTTTATTTCCTGGGTAGGACTCCATCTATAACACATATCTTCAGGTTTCTTGCCAAGTGCCAAAATAAGACTTTGTGAGGAGGAATTTTAAAGGTATAAAAGAAAATCTGAGTGCCCAATAGAATTCAAACTACATGTAGATTTTCAAACTTGCCATATACTATCTACATGCGAAGTCAAACCAGACCTACTATAAAATAGAAAACAGAATATTTTGATTATAACTTATTATACCGTGTGGGCAACAATTAGTTCTAAGGAGCTAAAAAAGCCTGCTCTAGTAACATTTATATTTACCTGTTCAAAGTTGTCTAAGGCTCAGCTATGCGTCAACGGAGAAGTGAGCTTTTGCATCCTTACATTCCCACACATACTTGTGCTCTTTGAGAGTACTTTAACCTTTTTTCTAAGGAAACAACTGATTGAAAAAAAATAGTACTAATGGCCTATAAGAATCAAATGAGACCATGCATGTGGGGATATTCAGAGTTGACTCCCTGCATGGGGTTAGCCAGAACAAACTGGCTATTTTCTTTCTTTTGAGGGTTGTAAGTGAAGAAACTCACATATAAGGAGCTAGCATCTTTCCAGAACGTTAGCATTTTTGTTGTAAATTCAGACCACCACCACTCTGGAGCATCCAAAACAAGTTTGGAATCTTTGTTTAACTCTTAGTCATATTAATGTACTTAAGCACATTTAACTGGTTTTTTTTTTTTCATCAAAAATTGAGGAAATTCCTTCTGAGACTGAGATAATATTACATCTCAGGACTCTGTCCCATCCCAGATATAAAGTTCATAGAGCACAAACATCTGGTAAAGCTTGTCCTCAAAACAATTGCAGCTCTCATAATTAGAAGCCAAGTAAATCCCCTATATTGTTTTTATAACATTATGTTGCCTTTGATGCTTGTTTACCTTGTTGATTTCCAAATAAAAAAATTTATTGCTTCCAGATATCTATCTTGAAAGTGGGAGTCTTACTTTAGTGACAAATGGAATACAAGAAGGACCTTGAAAAGTAACAGAAACCAAAACTAAAACAAAGGGTTCAATTCCTGTATATACAAATTTAGATTTTGAAAGTCTTTTCTTTGAGGGATATAATTTTGTTATAAAATGATGTTAACAACAATAATGTCAAACTAATATTTATTGCGTATTTATTAAGTGTATCATGTTTCCCACAAGCTTTCTTGAATTTGTGCAAAAATCTTGAGATAGCACTCCTTTTCTCACTTTATTCATATATATATATATACATATATATACACACATACACATATGTACATATATATACATACACACACACACACACACACACACACACACACACATATATATATGCACACATGCAACAACACATGGTAAAGTCAATGTTTAGTGAGATGAAAACAACAAAACAAGGGAATTGGGTTGAGGAAGGGAGGACACATATGTTACATTGTTGGTATTCACACAGGAGAATCAAGTCCTAGTTACTGTCTAATATCATCATAGGGCAAAACTGCAAATTTGACCAACACTCTAAGATAAGTCATAATTTAGTAAATTACACATATAGATATATTTGTTCAGAATAAACACCAGAAGAAGGAAAGAAGAGGATGAAGAAGAGGAGAGGGGAGGAGGAGAAGGAAGGAGAAATAAGGAGAAGGAAGAAGGAGGTTAGCAGCAGCAGGAGGAGGAGGAGGAGGAGAAGAAGGAGGAGAAGAAGAGGAAGAAGAAAAAGAAGAAGAGGAAAAAGGAAATGGAAAAAGAGGAAGAAGAGGAGAAAGAGGAGGAAGAGGAAGAGGAGAAAGAGGAAGAAGAAGAGGAGGAGGAAGAGGAAAAGAAGGAGGAAGAGGAAGAGGAAGTCACTGAGTATCACCGACTGAAGTCAATATTCTGTTGAGTGCTTAGCTGCCCACTTTAGGCAACAGTATTGTAGTTGGAACATTGTTTTAAAAAACATAATTATTTTATGGAATGATATTGCATATAAATCCCTTTTTCAAGGAAATTGCCTCAAGTTGTAATATCTTCTTAGATGATATTAAAAATAATCATCAAGATTATGCCCATCTATTTTATATTTTAAACCCACCTCTTATATATTTTATTTTTATACTAAAAAACCAAGGAAGTTGATTTTGATGTCAACATCTTATTTCCTGCTTCAAATATGGCAAGGGGCCTTTTCACACTATAGAACTATGTTTTTCAATTATGCTTTTGAAGTAAATAGAAAAAGTTATCAAGCACAAGGTGGAAGGCTCAATTCTATTTTGGAAAGGAATGAAAATCTAACTACCAGAGTCATATGAATATTATTGTCCCCAAAATGACACTTTGTAAGTAGTGGGAAGATAATATTTCCAATGTTTCTAAGTCATCACTTCTCCAAAGCTCCCATGTGAGAATCACTGAGGGTGTGGAAAAACATCCAGGACCTGTTCCACATCTGCCTTGTCACAGTCTTCATGACAAGAGACTAGAAATAAAAATAATTAATAATCTAGATTTGTATGTGCACTAACACTGGAGAAATAATGTTTTTTACAGTTTAGAATATTCTAATAGGATTATTTGGCATAGATCCAGCTATAAAGATGTTTATTACAGCTCATTCATAATAACGAATACCGAATGTATTATAATTGCTTTTCTGAAGAGTTTAGCTTTACAAATTTTGTTATGTCAAGTGGTAGAATACTGTGAGGCTGTTAAAATACTGTAAAAGGATTTGTGAAAATAGGATTATTGTAAAATGTTGAGTGAGAAGAGAACATAGAGTGAACTTCATGTTCATAAAATAACATCAAAAAGTTAAGTAGTCAAATATTCAAAGTAAATTCTGAAAGAATATATCCAAACTCCTTGAGAGTTATTATTGGTGATGCTATTGTTTCTTTATCTTTCTTAATTACTAATTCTTATAAACTTCACAATAGACATTTACTTTTAAACAATAAAAGTCAAAATAATAAAATGAAATATTCACATTTTAAAATTGTTTATTTCTGAGATAATATAATTACAACATTTCTTCCTTTTCTTTCCTCTCTGCAAAGTTTCTCATAAACACTCCTTGCTCTGTTTCAGAATCTTGCCCTCTTTTTACATTAATTGTTATTACATAAACAGACACATATATATGTGTGATTACAGTGTATATGTATATTACATATATATTGGATAACAAATGGGTGTGTTCATCCCTGGGGAAGACTCTCGCACTCTCGGCATTCCTTCGCTGCCTGTAGTTTTTGCATAGGGTTGAGGCCTCCTAGACTTGCCTCTGCTCACATTAACATGATCATTAATTGCTGTCTTTGGTCAGCTGATGTTTAGGTAGTCATGTTGGTGAGACAACATTCAGTGTTATTGCTACTTAGACATAAGTCAGATTCAGCTCCAGGATATTTACAATTAAAAGAAAAGAAACCAGGAAGCATTTGAGTGAATATAACATGAATCTCTTAGATGATAATAAACTAAAATTCTCCATGGTAATTAACTAATATCCATTGAATAATTGGCAGACAAGTAATTTTAATATAACACTGCTCACTGTTAGAATAAATACATTTCTAAAAGCTATGTGTGAAATAATTGTGCAATAATTGCTACTTATAGTGGGCTAGCATTAAGTGCATTATTACTCACTATTACTTCCAGTTTTGAACGCTTTCATTTTCAATTTATTGTTGTTCTTTTTCCTTTAATACTATTTAACAAACTACTTGCCTTTATCATATATATATATGTATATATATATATACATGTGTGTATGAAACTAATAAATAATTTTGTAGCTGCTGATACTTTAATGATCTTACAGATTTATTTTATAGGTTATATAAAATGAAATTTCCTGTGGAAAATCTTTCTTCAAATATTGTGATTTGCATACGAATGTTCCACCCACCTCACATACAGGGAAGCCAACTCATGACCCGACAGCAAGGTTCCCAGCTGGTGGCATTATTGATGCAATTGGAACATGACTCCTAAGTTTGTAATTGAATTAATCTGTTGGTGAATCATACTAAATTGATGCTTAGTTGGTAAGGTCTGCTTGGAGGAAGTAGTTTCCTGGAGGTGGTGTGTCTTTGAAGGTGTATCTTGTCCCCTATACCTTTCTACTTTCCTGGATGTCATAAAGTTAACAATCACCTTCATCACCACAGTTTCCAGTGTTCTACCCTGCTTCGTCAAAGGTCAGTAGTAATGGAGTTAGCTAACCATGAACAAAACTTTGAAATCATGAGCCACATTAATCCTTCCCTACTAAAGATATTTTCTTGAACATTTTTAAACAGCATAGAAAGTTAAACACACACAGGCACAGGCACAGGCACACGCGCACACACACACACACACACACACACACACACACACACACACACACACACACCCAACGATCAATTAGTATTGAGTGAATGTTTTCTTTTTCTTTCAATCTCTCTAATGAGTTTTATGTTTAGTTTTATGTCCACTTGGATTGGAGACTTGATATTTTTAAAGGGGTATCTTTAAAGGCATTTGACTTTGTAAGTTGGTGTGAATTTTAAGTGTGTAAATGTTTTCTATTGTGATGTCTTTATTAATGTGTGATCTTGGGCATGAACAAGAAGAAAAAGTTGTGGATTAATGGTAATTTATTTATATGCCAAGTTGATAAGGGGTGAGGTATCTGACTTTTTCTAGTGTTATGTCAACATGAGACAATGTAGAGTCATCTGAGATGAGGAAATGTCAATTGAGAAAATGCCTCTGTAAGATCAGGCGGTAGACAGCCTGTAGGGCATTTTCTTAATTAGTGATGTTTGGGGGAATGTCAAGTCCCTTGTGAATGGTGCAACTTCTGGAATGTTGGTCCTGAGTTCTATAAGAAAGCAGGCTGAGCAAGCCATGAGGAGCAAACTAGTAAGCAGCACTCTTCCATGGCCTCTGCATTAGTTCCTGCCTTTAGGTTCCTGCCCTGTTGGAGTTCCTGTCCTGACTTCCTTTATTGGTGGAATATAATATGGAAGTGTAAGCCTAAACTAGAACAGAACAAAACCAACTTTAAAATTCCTAACTCACTCTTGGTCATGGTGCTTCTTCCAACCAATAGTAACCCTTGAAGGGTGTGGCTTGATGGAACCAACTCATTTGGAATAGGTTACTCTAAATTCTCACTTTCTGCACATTGTCCATGTTTCTTTACAAGCATATAGGTAGGCCGCATTCTTTCTTGAAGGTGTGTGTAAACAGGTCAAAGAACATTACACTACACCCAAAGGATTTGTAGGTGAGGAGCTGTGTGACACATTCAAGGACATGGCACATACAACTTTGTGGACAGTGCCCTACTCCTTTCGCTCTCTCTTGCTGCCCTGCTTCTCCATGTCTGAAGATGGCAGGGAATGAAGTAGACAAAATTGCGTACAGAAAATCATTGTTTACAGAAAGACCAATTGACATTCATCAATATTTATTTTGGTCACATGAGCCCATGAATAATCATCTGTTGGAATAAGTTACAATTTGGGGTTTACTGTTACAGAGAATGCTGTTAAATGAATATACCAATACATATATTTAATTCAGCTGATTTCAGTGTGATATGTGGCTTATTCCTCATACAAATAGCTATTGAACACATAGTTAAGGACCTTCAACATGTGAGAATATAGAGGCAAGCTAGGCAGTGCTTTCATTTAAGTGGTTTTTGTTCATTTAGGGAGGAAGACAAAAACGTTGTATAGTCACTAATGTATAATACAAGAAATAACAAAAGACTTGGATATCCTCAAAAAACATAAAAGTAGGATAGATGGTGTGTGTGTGTGTGTGTGTGGGTGTGTGTGTGTGTGTGATGTGTGGTGGTGGTGGTGGTGGTGGTGGTGTGTGTGTGTTTGTGTGTGTGTATGTGTTTGTGTATGTACTCATTGCTGTATTAATGCAAGGGCACATGCACATGTGTGAGCCAGTAGTCAGTATTCATGGTCCGCCTTAATAGGTCTTTACCTTATTTTTTAAATACAGGTGTTTGTTTCTTTGCTTTTTTAACTGATCTGGAGCTCACCAATTGTCCAGGGTCCATCTCTCTCCCACATCCCAGTTCAGGGAATAGAAATGAGCACTAACTCTATTCCCCTTGATAGCCCAGAAGCATGGCTATATCGTAAAGGAGGGGAGCATGCTAAAAAATCTCTGTATCACTGCCACACAGCCATGGTCTGGGACAAAAACATGCTAGCTAAACCTTGTTGAAGGAGTGAATTAATCATCTTGACATATAGAATATAGATTTCAATTTTCAACTGTAAATTTTGGGAAGGTGAGTAATAGTATTTGATGTTTCAAAACTACTAATATGTTAAGTATGAAACTTGAGCACATAACAAGAATTTCTTTGAAAATTTCAGCTATCTTGATTGTTTTAACCTATTCTTGAGTCAAATATAGTTAGACATTTGCTTCACATCTGTATATTCAACTATGGTAAGAAATAATGTTTAAAAAATCACCTATATTGAACATATAAAATATTTTGCTTATCATTCATCTCTGGTCATTATATATGTATTTGTATGATATTTATAATACATCACGAGTTATATATAATAGATATGATCCATAGTATATGGAAGACTATGCATGGCTTATTAGCATTTACTATGCCATCTGAAAGATTTATTATTATTTATTATACCTTTTATTTTTGAGATTATAATATAATTAAAGCACTTTCACCTTCCCTTTCTTACCTCCATACCCTCCCATATACTGGTCTCCTTTGCTCCCTTTTAAATTCATGGCTTCTTTTTTTCATGAATTGTTGTTACACACACACACACACACACACACACACACACACACACACACTCTTCAATATAACCTGCTCAGTTTACATAATGCTACACGTCTGCACATTTTTCAGAGATGACCACTTAGTATTAGATAACTAACTAGTGTGCTCTCTCCC
Source organism: Rattus rattus (assembly GCF_011064425.1). Classification (NCBI taxonomy): domain Eukaryota; kingdom Metazoa; phylum Chordata; class Mammalia; order Rodentia; family Muridae; genus Rattus; species Rattus rattus. The sequence continues at coordinate 187,959,185 of NC_046156.1, forward strand.
ATTCTCAGCATTACTTAGTTACCTATCAGGCTGATAACTTATGGTCTTTTTCATGGTCTTTCCTCCTCCTACTTTGTTATGTCTATTTTTATTTTTTACCTATGCATGTGTTTTTATGTTTATATTTATGTTTATATGTGCTTTTGTGGTAACCAAAAGGGCTTTGTTTATGTGGAAGCAGTAGTGACAGAGGTGGGCTGGGTGGCTCTGGAGCCTTCTGGAATAGCTGTAAGACTTGTAACCACTGAGCCCACTCTCTAGTTCCCTGCTAAGCCATGTTAAGTTTGGGGGAATCTAAGCATCTGAAGATTTTGGCATTTACAAGGGGTCCTAAACTCCATCATCTGCAGGGGTGAGAGACACCTGCGAATGGACACACTGATGATTATTTTTACTGTAATTATAGAACAAGAATGAAAAGTTTCAGACCCTCAGCACTCCTGGAGGGCGCATGCTAGAACTTTGAGGAGGCTGGCATGTTAAACCAATAAACGGCTTTCAGAAGAGCAGCATAAGATGAGAATAAACTTTTATTCACTCCCAACATTACATTCCTTTCTTCCTGTCAAATTCTTTTTTTGCAAAACAAGTTCTGAAAGAGGAAGATTTGCCTAAATCACAATATATAGATTAAATAATATAATCTTGACACTCAAATAAACTCCTTAAGGATTAGGATCCAGTTTAACAAGTTAGTAGAACTGAACTGAAAACCATACTTGGAATCTGAGTAAAAGGTGTCAATGTTAGGTAGGTTTCCTCTATCTTCCATTCTATTATGTCGCCAGAAAATCCTTTATTATATACCAAAGTAATAATTCAGAATTAGCAATAAGATTCAGTTGACCTTCTGCCAAATTTTCTCTTTAGGAAGGTTGAGAACCACTGATCTAAAGGCTTTTTCTAGTGAAAAGGACATTGGGCTGAATTACCATAATCCATTTTCAAATGAGTATCTGTATACCAACATAGAAAATTTGCTTGTAGCCTGAATTCCTTATAAGCAATGAAAATTTGTACCTCAGATTAATACAAGAGGACCAGACAGCTCTCTAGCATCCACAGAGCTCTACTCAAACATATAGAAATAGAAACAGTGGCATTTTCTAAAGGTATTTCCTGTAATTCTCCAAAACTTCAAAAAAAATTCCTAAGAGGAAAAAAATGTATTTCTCATTCAATAATACTCTCATTAATAATGAAGTCTATCTGTAACTCCAGAATTCAATTAACCTTCTGTAAATAGCATCATACTTCACTGTCTGACACACTGAAAAATGAAGTTGATTTATTTTATTCGTAGATGGGAAAATGTTGAAGGAAAGACATGGCTAACTGCCAATTATTTACTATAAAACGGCATAGAGTAATAGAATCACACTTGTAGGGAACAACATTTGTTCTAGGGTTTTTATTATGTTTTTTAATATTTGGTCCTTAGGTCATGTCTTCCTAGAAACCTAGGCTATCAGTCAGCCAGCTTATTCTCGTGGTGCTAAGTGGGAAAAGAAAATCAGTCTCTTGAGAAACAAGGTATCAAAAAAACAAACAAACAAACAAAACAGAAAAAAACAAAAAAAAACCCCAAAAAAAACCAACCCACAATCTTATCAGAAATACAAAGAATCTACTGTGTTTGCTTTTAATTTAAAACAATGTCTATAAAATATTATTGTAAGTGTGAAATATTATTATGAGGAAAAGCTAAAATCACCAGCTAAGTAAGAAAATATTTATAATAATAAGACAGGTCTATAAATATAAAATAAAGTGACAAAACTTAGGTGTAAATGAGAAGAAATAGAGCTCAATCCCTCTGTGCTCAGAAAGCTGGAATAATGCTTTTGCGCTTAGGTGTTCACATCATTGTAAATTTTTCTCATGATAAATTATGAATAAAAGGGCACATATATTAGGCCCATAGTCATGTTTATTGGTGTTAGAACTTCAAAAATAGCAACACAAGATATAATCAATCCCTTCTTTAGCAAATTTGTATTTGTTGTCCTATCTGCCATATGCAGAAAGCTGCTTGGTCCCTAGAAAACCTGTTTTTCAGATCTGGAAAATGAGGTATATAGAGAGGTTATACTGTTCAGAATCAACATATTTGTAAGAGGTAAAGCCTGGTTTTGAAACTGAATTGCACTTATCACAGTATGGTGGCTTAAAGTAAAATGTAATGATACAAGTACTTTTTCAAGAGATTCTAACCAATCTTATAATCATATGCAAAGAATCAAATTTAAAATGTGATGGTAAGTATTTAAGCCTTGGTCTGAGATGTGAGTTCTGATCTGACTCAACTGTAGTTTTCCTCATCTGTGGTCCAGTAGCAAACCTCTCTGCCCATGGTCCATCCTCTGATGCATCATGGGCCAGTAAGACACTAGAAAGACTCATACATATTCACAAACATGGTAATAAGCCAGTGAGAAACCCTGAAGTGGACTCTTGTTATAATCCAGATCTACAGAACAAAATCCTTAACACAATACTCCAGTCGTGGAAAGAACCATTCAGCACTGTCAAGTGGGTATACTCATGGGAATTGAAGTGAGATTCAGTGTATGCGAATCAATCAATAACTCATTATAGTGGTACATTATAATGACAGAATTTATTAAGGCATTTACTTATTGTTGGGACAAGTCATCTGATAGAAACTATGTAAAAGAGGAAGATATATTTTGGCTCATGGTTTCAGGAGAATTTTAGTCTCTTAAAAGGGAAAAGTATGTTGAGGTGATTCTAAGAGTAATGAGAAAATGTGACAGACGACCGCACATGGCAGCTTGACCAAGAACTGAAACAGAGATGGATATAATTTATATATTTTGTCCTAGTGACCTATTTCTTCTGCTTAGGTTCCACTTCCTAGGGGTTCCACAACCTCTTAAAATAGCAAATTTTAGACTTTGATTAGAGATGAGATGCTCATGCAAGTGTTACAGTTCTGAGTGGAAAGATATTCTGGCAGTTAGGAGCTAAGAAATACCACAAAGTCACACAGCACAATAAACCCCACACAAAAGAATTTTTTTTGGGAAACACAGGAGGCTGCCTGCCTCTTGTCAGGAAAGAAACAGCAAAGAACTGGGTGAAAGGCAGGCTTTATATAGGGCTTTGTAGGAGTTGGGGCTTTCCAGGGTGTCCTGGAATTGGTGGAAGTTTGTGGCCTGTTCTTGGAGCCACCTCAGGGATTGGAGGGATTTTATTGTTTTCTCTGTAGGGTGGAGCTTAGCTGCCTGCATCTCAGAGGGCCGGCCAGTCCTCAGAGTAGTCTGGGGACAGGGCCTGGGCCACTCAAGCCTGAGGGAGTTTACACTCAAACATGTGGACCTTTAGGGTACATTCTCCATGTCATAGTAAGATTATAAGAAAGAAAATTATGTGATTTGCAATTACTTCATCACATGCAGAAAAACATGTAACAGATTTAGACATGTTTTGTTTCTTTAAGAATTTCATACATGTATACAATGAAATACGATCATGTACATCTCCTTTTAAATCCCTTCACAAAATCTTTCTATTTGCACTTGTAACACATCCACCTTCCAATTTAATGACTTCCCCTTTTTTGGCAGGGGTAGTCAACTAGGTTCAGTTAGTGATGCCGGCACATACTTGGGTGTGGGGTCACCTACTGGAGCCAAACCATGGAAAATATACTAATAGCTACATCGTGAAGTAAGAACAATTCTGTCACACACCTCTGTGACTATTTATTGCCAATAGCTTCGCAGTAAGGGTGGGGCCTGGAAACCATCTGCTGTATCTATGCCAGGATTTGCTGGCTTAATTTGTTGTGGGATTTGTGTATGTAACCACATCTATTGTTATTTTGTTAATGGTCCTGGTCTTGCTTTCAAATTGCCTTGCAAATATTTATGTGTATACATTCATAGACCGGAGTTGCTCTCGGCCCTGGTCAGAGAAGTGTCTATTTGCAGAAGACAGAAGGCAATGGAGAAATGTGCCAAGAATTAGAGACTGAGTGCTCAACCCTGAATGGAGTATTAACTTCCCCATCAGAGAGGACCATGGGACATAGTGCAAAAGGGTGTGGAAAGGAATATAAGAGCTGGAGAATGGGAAGGAGAGGTGAGATGTCTTGAGATGACCTATCATATTCATGAACTCACAGAAGCTCTAATTACTTAAACATCCTTTTATGACTAAGACGCAGTGTTTTAAGATGAATGAAATACTGTTTAATGTAATGGAAATTGATTTTGACAAGCTTAAAGACAACATTATTACTCAACCATTAATAGTTGATTTTTTGAAATCTGAACAAAGGGTTGATGCTCAGTTTAACCATTTCTCTTGAGTTTCTGTTGAGTCTCTGAGTTCTACCCAGAGCAATGGTATAAGGAAAATAAATTAAACCATCTAAGCCAAAGAGAACAGAAGCTGCACAGTCTGTTTGTAGGTGACATGATCTTATACACATATTGTTATATCATAATCATATCTTCATCATAGCATATAAACCCTAAGGATACCACTAAATAACTGCTATTAATTTGCATGATAAATTCAATAAGGTAGAAAATTAGCATGAACACTTGATTGAGAAGGAATACACATACTTTGAAAAAACTTTCAAATATAGACTTTTAAAAATACCACTTATAATAGCATCAAAATAAATTGAAACCCTTAGCAATAAATGAAAACTTAAAACTATAAACATTGATGGAAGAAGGTACAAAAGCAAATGCCTGGAAACCGAACAAATGATAGTATATTGGAACAAATAATATTGGAACAGTCAGAGGATGGACTGAGAGGGGATAAAATCTGGACTGTTAAAAAGGATTTAAGAATAAAAAACCATTTAAAAATGTCTATAGTGTCCAGATTGATCTACAGATCCAATAGAATGATTATCAAATTTCAGTAGCTTTTTTACAGAAATGGAGTAAAATCTAAAAGTCTTACAGAGCCACAAAATACTCTGAATAGTTCATCAGATCTACAGGTATGACACCACTTTACTTAGTCAAATTTCAAAGCTACAGTAATCAAAAATATTATAGTAGTTGAATAGACACAGAAATATAGACAAACAGAACAAAGAAGAGATCCCAGACATAAACTAGGCTTAAATGTTTAACTAATTTTGAAAAATGTTCCAAGAATGTTTTTTGATAGAAGGGTAGTCTCAACAATAAATTATGCCAGTAAAACTAGACTTCCACAAGACAATGAATGAAATGCGAACCTTATCCCTAATCACGTACAAAAATTAGCTCCTAAAATGATTAAACACTTGAAAACATAGAGCTCCAAAAAGAAACAAAACACAGAGAAAAGCTTCATGATCTCGGTCTTGTTGGTGATTTATTAGCTGCACCTCTAAAAACACAGGCAATAAAACTGAAAGAGCATAGGTGAGTCAGAGTTATTATCAAGCTAAGAGCATCTACACTGAAGGAAAACAATAAATGCAATAGAAATGCTTTCCAGCTATGAAATAGTAAAAATGTTTTCAAACAACTTAACTGATACAGAGTTATCAGTATCAAAACATTCAAGGAACTTCTATAGCTTAAATGCAGAATCAATAATGCCATTTAAAATGGGTAATAAACTACCCAAAGAGTACACATGGACAGACCCATGGCTCCAGCTGCATATGTAGCAGGCGATGGTCTTGTTGGGCACCAATGGGAGGAGAAGCCCTTGGTCCTGCCAAGGCTGGGCCCCCAGTGTAAGGGAATGTTATGGAGGGGAGGCAGGAAAGGGTGTAGGGGAACAGCCTCATAGAAGGAGAGGAAGGGGATGGGCTAAGAGGTTTATGGATGGGTAACCGGGAAAGAGGATAACATTTGAAATGTAAATAAAAATCTAATAAAAAATAAAATAAAATGGGTAATAAGGCTCTGCCTTAGCATATTCCTCAGCCCTTAGACCTCAGATTCCCCAGTGCTAAAAATGAAGCATATTTGTACTGTGCCAGATTGTCATAACCACATAATACAAACAGGGCATGTGTACAGCATTGGGTACATAATGTCAACTATAATTAATAAATGATTCATTAGATGTTCCTTTTCTATTTTAGGTCGTCTATATTCAAAGAGAAATTAGGATATTTCAAAGAAAAGGTACGTGGCTCTATTTGCTTTCCAAAAGGACTAGCAGACTGAAAATATAGCTCAGCTGGTAGACCATGGTGCTAGCATGCATGAAGTCTGATGTGTGACTCCTAGTACCACTGGAAAATATTATTTTTAAATGCAAAAGAAATTATACTTACTAAAGTGTGCGCTAGCCATGGGGCGGCTCAGGAACTGCCCAACTATGGAGCTAGTAAGGCATATTAAAAATTAAAAAATTATAATTAGCCCAAAATAAGTTAAAATTAAAATGGGTAATAGCCTAAATGCCTCTAAAAAGAGGCACACAAATGACATCATATACATGAGAAGGTATTCAACATCTCTGAACAGCAGATAACAACACATTAATGACATTATCTCATAGGTATTAGGAGAGCTGCAACAAACATTGAAGATATGGGAGAAAAGAAAAACCCTTCATCCCTTATATAGACTCCAAGAATGGCAGTATCTTACACTTTGAAATCACTGTGGTATTAATCATAGTGACCATGTTACGGAAATGGTCTAAAGGTCCACGCACAGATAAATAGACAGAGAGAATGTAGTAGTTCCATATGATTCTATGTTATTCAGTCAAGAAAGCGAAACAAACCTTTCCATTGATGCTCCAGCGGTATACTCAGCTAAATGGAATAACCAAATGCTATAAAGTCATGCTTACACATGGAAACTAAAGCTATAGAATCAAATAGCTTAATGGTGGTTCTTGAGGTGAGTAGTAAGGAAGAAATTGGGTAAGTCTCATGCAAGAGCACTAAATTTTCATTTTAAGATCAATAAGTTATAGGTATACTATATAATATAGTTAGCTGTACCAAACTATTTGCTTGAAATTGGCTTAGAGTAGTATCAAATGTCCCCATGTCACCAATTCACAAGTGTTCACACATGTACATGCATGCATGCACAGGCACATGCACACACATACTCACAATGAAAAAGAATCACGTGGAGATGGAAATGTTGGCTAACTTTACTGTAATAACTAATATATATATATACTAAATCACTCTGAGGTGTACCTTAAGTACATGTATGTGTGTACATATCAATTTTTAAATTATATTACAATAAAGCAAACATACAATGAGCTGTTCTCATTTTTTAAATTATTAAGCTTTTATAGTAGTGAGAAACACTAGAAAACTCAGCCAAATGCTCATGTAACAATCAGCAAATTCTTATTAATGAAAAGTTCTAAGAATATACGACCCAGATATTTTCAACAAAACATTACCAGAGATAGGAGATGAACGGAACTTAATGGTCTCAAAGAGAGTTAAAAGGCAGATGGTTTGACCTGTCAACCTTGTTTAAAGCAAATGTTATTTCATAAAGCAGAGAAAATTGACATTAAGAAACCAAGAAATGAGATAAGTTTACAAGCATTTTAATAATAATTTAATTCAAAATCTGCCATTAGACACACTCTAATATGAAGGAATATTATGCTGACTTTACTTGAATCCTACTGAGGGACACATGGATAGGGTGAAGGGGCACGGAAGGAGGCAGAATTAGGCTGTTGAACTAGACAATGAGTCTGCAGGGTCTACTGAACTCCCCACACTTTCATACATAAGGAGATTTATGGATGTTTCTGCCTTTAAATTTAAGGAGGAGAAATAAGGTGCCATGCCAGGAGGGGGATCTGTAGCAAGTAGAAGTCACTTAATGAAAGTGTTTGCAACACTGTTTTACCAAAGACTAAATCTAAAACTAGGGCTAAAGTTTTATTAATGTTGACCTATGAGGAATCTTGAAAACTAATTAAAACAAACCTATAAATTGCTAAGCATTCCTTAGAGAGGGAGGCTATGCATATTCAACACACTATCAAAATGATGACATAGGATTCTAGGCCCATATGATACCCTTTCTAAAAAGGAGTTTCTTCATTGTTGATTGTCTTAGGAAGACTGTTACTTCACAGGTCTAATCCCACCGATAAGCAATCACTGGCCTGTTCACAGTTAGACACTTCTTTTCTTTTGGATCCTGATCAAAAACTAGATACTTTATTTTATCCCTTATAAATAAAACTTATTAAAATTCAATTACCATATCTGCTTCAAATAATCTGAAAGACTCCAAGAAATTAATGTTACTATTTTCATGGTTAGAATTCATTTCCTGGAAAGTGCGTTTAGAATACATTCATCCCTGACATTCAAACTCAAAGCTGAGACTTTTCTTTGCTTCAAGGTTGCAAGAAAATTTCCCTCCTAATGTTTAGGAAAGTCAAAGAGTTAGAATATCATGATAAAAGGTACATACAATTTTTATAAGCACTTAAAAACTAAAAACTTAGCTGTATTTTTCTGCCACATTTTGGCTTCCGAATAGTATTTTCTATGTTATTCATAAGATGATTCTTTTTTCAAATGCCAGTTACTACCCCACACAACGACATCGAAATCAGTTCCCAATGGTTTGATTTGTTGCCATGGTTTTCCTTGAAGGATAGAATAAGAAATCACTCCAAACCTCAAGGCAACAAGAATTTCATGTTATATTACAAATATCAGAGGATAAAATATTTTTTCATTGCAAAGAAATGATTAATTACTTTTTAGTTGGCACACTACAGCTGAAACGTTACAAACTACAGAAGTCAGTATGAATAAAAGATATAACTAAACATCAGAAAAAATGCAGCTTGAGCAATTGTCTATTTAATTTTACGTTCCAGGAACCAATGTCTGTATCCATATCACAAAGATTTGACAGTATGTTTTACTTTTCATTTTATAATCATACACCACACACACACACACACACACACACACACACACACACACACACACACATGACTTTTGCTCAGGGTTGGAAGTGACTTTAACTTATAATTAATTCAATATTCACCTTATCCCATCTGACTCCACCTATGTAGCTAGCTAATGAATTTTCACTATGGTGCTCTGAAGCAGACTGTAATCCATTCTATATTTGAGTAGCATCAGTCATAAAATCAAAGTATATTTAATGGACATCTATACTGCGATAAGCACTGAGTTATGGTCTAAGCCAGCAGAAAACAAAATGGACAAAGGTTCAAAAGTTTATATTCCACCAGCTTCCGAAATACAGTTCACTACCTTCAACTAGTTTTGCCTCAATGGTAGGTACTACATGCCACAGGCAAAACACAGAAACCTCCCCAGTCACCATGAAAATTTTACGTTAATATATAATGTAATTGTGCTATCCTATCCATCTGGCTTTATTTTCTGGGGCCAATCACATAATCACATAATGTCTAAATGCTTTGTTTCATGAATCTCTCTCTGTCTCTGTCTCTGTCTCTGTCTCTGTCTCTGTCTCTGTCTCTCTCTCTCTCTCTCCTCTCTCCTCCCTCTCTCCGTGTGTGTGTGTGTGTGTGTGTGTGTGTGTGTGTGTGTGTGTGTGCATGTGCATGTAGGTGCACCATGTGTTGACCGAGTTCATAAGAGGACACCAGATTACCTAGAACTGAAGTTACAAGACGTTGTGAGGCCCAAGATGCTAGGATCTAAACCTGGGTCTTCTGCAAGAGCAGTGAAGGCTCTAAAACTACTGAGTCGCCTCATCTAGCCCTTCCCCCAGTTCATTCATTCAGACACAAAGTACTCAAATCCTGGCAAGTTTGAAGAATATGGAGCAAATGTATAAAGTTAGCTCAAAGGAACAACAACAAAAAAAGTGAACCATGAGGCCCCCATGGTTGGTTTCCATAGAAAAATACAAGTTCTACTAAAGACTCTGTCATGAAACACCTGCCTGTCTTGAAACTTTTGCCAGACATTCAAATTTTGAAAATTCTATAAATGGGTCACCTGAAGCACACCTCAGTACCCCAAGCTTGATACTGCATTCATAAGATGATTTTTATTGAGGTAGTAGACTTTCAGAGTAATTTTAATTTGTGGATGTGTTCTATTTCTTCAATAAATGTCTTGCTCTTTAAAATATTTTAAATTCCGTGTTGTTTTAATTTTTAGATTGACTCTTCCATTAGTCACTAGTTGCTTGCAGTTCCTTATCTACAGTAAGGTCCCATGAAGTCCCTCCCATTGCAAGTTAACATATGCACTGATATTGTCCCTGTCTCAATTCCCAGCAATGCAGCCATTGTTACAAGAGACGATTTCACAGCTCAACTCCTGATATTCTGGCTCTTATACTCTTTCCTCCCCTTCTTCTATGATACTTCCTTAGCCAAAGATGTAGAAGTTATCATGTAGAATCAATCAGCGAGGGAGTCACCATAATCCATTGATCTCTAGATTATGGCCAGTTGCATTTTCTGTGATGGTCTTCAACTGCTGTTAAGAGAGGCTCCCTTGATGAAGGGTGATAGCTACACTTATCTGTAGCTATAAGGATAAGATTAGAACATAGCAAGAAATTATTCTTGGCTAGCAATGTGCGGTAGTATACTATTTCCTAAGGACCACTAGCACCTGGAACCTGGCTAGGTTTCCAGAATGATATCCCTTCTGTGAAGTGACCCTTACTCTAGTAAGATGGTTGATGACTGTCACCAACATGTGAGTGGCACTTACTGCACCTTCATGCATATCCTGTCATGATGGTAATTAGGTGATTCTGATGGTTCATAGGTGTTACAGTTGGGTAAGACTATTTGATTGGTTTTTTTCCCTGATACTTTGCATAGTATTTATGGAACCATACAATCTAGACTGTAGGAGAAAGGGCTTTGGGTCTTGAGTTCCAGCTCAAATCATGAGTCCTTTGTCTTAAGTGTGTGCTGTCTTCAACAATAAGAATCCATCCTCCACCTTGGGTGGCAACCAAGGGCTATATCAATAATTTGTATTCTTTTATGAGTTACTTGGCTACTTAGATTGCAATCACAGTATTAAGTGTGGAGAACCAAACAATTATAGAGTTCAGTTAATACCCTTTTGGTAGTATTGTTATAATGTATTTAAGTTTTAATTAATTAATTAAATAATTAAATTCGGATATTAGTATTTCCATTTATGAAACCCAAAGATGAGTAGATATTAGGTACTGAGGTATGATGTCACAGTATTTTTTGTTTATTTCTTTATTTTTAAAGATTTATTTATTTACGCATATGAGTATATGATAGCTGTCTTCAGACACACCAGAAGAAGGCATCAGACCTACCACAGATGGTTGTGAGCCACCATGTGATTACTGAGAATTAAGCTCAGAACCTCTGGAAGAGCAGTCAATATTCCTAAGTGCTGAGCCATCTCTCCAGTCCTGTTTATGTTTATTTTACAGCCACTTGTACCTCCAATTCCTGTTAAACTAGTTCTCGCCCCTGCCCTGTTTGCTCTCTGAACATGAGTGAATGAACCTGAACATATATCAATTATATAAGCTGTTCCTCCCATCTTGGTGTCATCCGTGAATTAGAGTGATTAATGTGATTAATGTTTTCTATGTAATCATTGAGAAACATGGTAGCACGGGTCATATCTTTTAGTTCACCATTATGACCCACCTGCGAACGCCCATGGTCAGCCATTCATTATGCTCTCATCTTTTTGCATCTTAAGAAAGTTTTTATTTTATATGTACGTGTATGCAGTTTCTTACATTTATAGCACTACCTGAATGCAGGAGCCTGCAGAAACCAGAAGACAGCATTAAGTCCCTTGGAACTAGGTAACTGCGAGGCACAATGTGGATGCTGGGAAGTGATCTTTGCAAGAGCAGTAAGTGCTGTAACCACTTGCATGGCCGTATATTCAACATGGGGCATTTTATTAAGAACTTGCTGAAATGTAGACAGAGAATGGAGAAAGCTAATATGCTGTTCCTTCAGGAAAAGAAAGCCAATTCAACCTGACATGCTTCAATATTGGGTATTTGATACGTACCCAGATGATTTTCACTCGCTTTTTCTAAGGTTCATAATGTTTTTTTCTAAAGGTTCATTTTAAACCTGCATCTAGGAAAATGAACGCAACTTAGAAGAGATAATATAATGAAACCATTTCACACAATAGGAGTATGAGAAGCTTTATGTACCATGCAGGCATTTAAAAATAATAGAAAGCTAGAAGAGGAAAGCAATAGTCAATGAACGAAATAAATTCAATTTTTTTCTTCTCAAGACCTTTTTATGCTAATTTAGGCTGTTAATAATTACTTAATACTATGGTATAATACAATTTTCCTTCATTTCTTATTTATAATTAAAAGTGTTCATGGGTGAAATACTGCATCTAAGAATAAAGTGCTGATGTATTTGTCTAGTCAATAATTATTTATTGAGCACCCATGTTATGTTAGATAGTGAATAAAGCGAAAGAGAACTATAATAGTGTTCACATAGGATGTTAATATTGAGGTCAACCAGAAAATAAGTGGCAACTGTAAGTGGATATGCCAGGATGCTAGACAGTGTCAAGGATTCAGGATAAAAATAACAGAGGTATGTACAGAGAAAATGTCAAATATAAACTAAGATCCAGTTAGAAAGATGATAAACACTGACTGTTTATACTAGAAGAGGGTCTGTAACCCAGTGATTGTAAACCCAAGCTGATTAGGAGCCCCGCTGAGCACTGACAGCTCAATGCCCACACAGGACAGAACTACACAGAGTTTCCTTGCGATTGGTTACAATAAACTCATATTTTCTCCTTTAGGATGGAGATACATGCATCATTTTAGGATATTGATTTTTTTTCTAGAGTTAGTTGGTTTAAATCCCATAAGTCAAGCTGATGACTGCGAAAACTTTATGTGCGCATCACTGTTAGACTTTAAACTTCAGAGAAATCGGCTTCCACGTTCTGGGACGTCTGTCTGCACTGTGACCTCCACAGAAATATAGAAAGGGGGAAGTCTAGAGAGCAGAGTGCTTTTAGATAAACATCTATGAGCAGCCTTTCAAAAGGAACTAATGGAAATAGGATTAGTGTTCTCCTTCCTGAGAGTAGAACACAGGAGAATTCACTTTCTTTGTCTTCCCGAAAACTTGGTTTTACTTAGACTTATCTCCAATGTACTGTTACACTTCTCTTCAAAGACTTAGGTGAGCTATTGGTCCTGGACTCCCACAGAGACACGAGTCAGGTAATAATTTCCAGTCAGCAAGCAGCTGTGCAGTCTCAATGAACTGAAGCACACACAGGGCTTACCACAGAGCCAGACATGATAGAAAGTATCATGTCCTGCCACATATTTTTACGGTGGAAATAAAATGATTGAGAACGGATTGATTAAGTATAATATCAGCACAACCACTTCTGTGGTTGACTGGGATATGATTTTTCCCAGGTTACAATGCTTTCCATGTGAGAGATACCAAGCTAATGTGGGAACTAAGTGGTCCTCTGGTGAGGCACATAGTCTTGAGCATGGCATCTACTTACTGTATATGTTTTCACTCCCTTAGTTGAGTTACATATGTTTTTGTCAGAAAGCTTACTGCACCTGCTGATACATTTAGTTTTTGTCTTGTTTTGTGTATGTAGCATTCTTTAGTAAGAATATCTAAAATTTCTTTCTATACCATTTGATTTATTTCAGGCTCTGCAGGGAGAGACTTCCTTACCTACCTTGGCTTCACCTATGTTATATGATCACGCATGTGCTTAGGTATTGCTGTGCATATGTGGTAGCAAGAGGGCAACACTTGTTAGTGGAGCAACTGTATTTTATATTTTAACTGCAATGAGCATTTAAGTAGACAGTGTGGATAAATTGACAGAATACTAGATCCTTACTCTTAAGGTCAAAGACAGAGGCAGGCTGGGATTGTGTTAGACGTTGAGTGTTAAATTCATGATTCTAAATGTGTTCAGTTATAGAAATGCTATTAATTACTACACTGTCAGCTAGTTGCTATGCTGTAAACTGATAAGGATTTATTAATTATGATTAAATATGAATAAATTATATGAATGGGAAATGCCAACTTACCAAGGAGCCAACAAACCCCCAAACTCATATTTTTCCATTTCTGAAATTTAATTTGCACAAAAAAACAGATTTGACATGACAAAAAGTTGCCATATGGCCGCATCTACATACTGTTCTCATTTGGCATCATGGACTTGTAAAACTATGTAGAAATAGGACAGTTCTACTTAAATATTGTGATACAGATTGATTGTTTTCTAAAACATGGTACAACCAACTAATGTGAAAAATTGAGGTATTTTTTTGTTCTCACTTTGTTTTATTAAGTTTTATTGTCAGCGATACTTTGTCGATCCTTCCTTATAGCCACTGCTGAGCCATCCGATTATTAATACTATGTACGATAATTTCAAACTAAAGCCTTCTAATAGTGACTCAGTTACATGAGCAGCAGGCAGAAGTACGTGCTGCATGACACAGAGGTCATTATAAGTGGGACAGCTGCTGCTGGCTAAATTTCATCATTTCACAGGAGAAATTTATCCAGCCAGCACTGTTTTCCTGGAGTGGACGGGCAGAAGCACGGAGCTAATGAGGACAAGAGCGCGACTCTGCTATCTGACCAGCCTGTTAACGTCACTGAGGAAGACAGGTCTGCAAACACAGAAGGCTCCATTAGCCTCAGCAGTCATCTCAAAGCAGATGCCATTTTTTTTTCATTGGGAATTCAAGATACACAAAAAGAGAATAATTCCTAATGGTCCAGCACCAGTACAAGAAAGCGTAGCAATCCTACAGAGGGTTTGTTCTGTTGTACATGCCAACAAGGGACAGAAAGCACCTTTGGCACCTTTAGAATATCTGCATGTCATGAGAAGAGTGAAAAGTGCAGGGTTTAGCCTGTGGTGGCAGTTGGCTGACACCTATCTTAAGCTAAGACTATATAAAGACAAATACTTGGCAACAGAGAGCCCTGGTACAAAGTGGACACTTTGGGGAAGGGGACAGAAAAAAGAACACGGCCCCTAAACATTTTAGCAACCACATTTCCTACTGTGTATGTCTTAATTTTGTACTGAAGACTATATCATATTAAAGCTTTATTAGGCATTGTCTCTTTTGTTAACCCGACAGTGACATAGCCATCCCTTTTTGCGTAGAGGACATTCTGGTTGGTAGCTGAAACTACAGATATGAAATGGTATAGAGACACTTCTTTTTCTATGTGAAACAACCCTATGGTAAAATTTGATTTCTTCATTAGATATGATATTCAGTGACAAAAGTATCAAAGTAGAACAAGTACAACAAAATACAATGGTCAAAATTATTTAAAACATACAACACACTTATTTCTGTAATTTTCATTTAATTTTTGCAGACCAGTTCACTCTGGTAACCACAACTTAGAGAAGACAATTTTTGAATCAGACGGAGTTGTTAAGATTGTCAGTCTGCCGGTTGTTAAGGTTGAAGCTCATATCAACAGAACTTGCCCTTTTAGGGACCTAATGGAAGTTTGTTTGCTATTTGTAGCTAAGACCTGGAGTAAAAATCAGGGGACAGGTACTATCAGACTCTTCACAGGAACATTTTGTGATTCCTAGCCTAGGACATAAAATAGCACCAGAACAGAGGGTAGAGAGCCGGTTTCCTAATTCATGCCTCAATCATTAAAAATACTAATTGCAGTATCATAACAGGTGGTTATACTGATCATCAGCTTCTATTTCCTCAAATGTTGAGTCTAAGAAGAAACTGGGAAATAGAGAAATAATTCAATAGACACAAAATCATATATTATATTTTACATGCTATAGATCATCATTTAATGGTGCTAAAGTTCATTAACCAAGTCATGACTAGAACAATGGTGCACCAACAGTAGAAATTTGGGAAAGGCTTAAACATCTGTGGGCTGATGAACCTGCAACATTTAGAGCTCTCAAAAAAGACATAAAAGGGGAGAAAATTCCTATAGACATAAAATTAAAAACATACTGCTAGCAATGAGATGAATTTCTAAATGCAGTCTTTAAAGAAAGTATCTGAATTTTTAATGGAACTATACCACAAGAAAAAGAAACTAGCTTCCCTAATAAGAACTGTATGAATGCATGCATTTACGGATATATGCATGTATGCTTTCCCGTTCTCAATGTCTTCTTTTTTGAATCAGGACACCATATTTCTCCCTAAACATGGCTTTAAGAAACCTTATCTTATTCCATTCAGAATCTATCAATGGAAAACAACCGTGGCATTAGCTTTCAGAGTAGAATAATAACGAGAGTGAGGAAAGATAAGATTTAAGCAGATCCAGAAAAATTCTCAGTGTGTAAATGAGATGCAGACAGGAACATTGAGGAGTCCAATTACCTGCTAGGGAGGAACATGCTCTAGGAAGATGACTAACCTGAACAAAGGGTATGAGGAGTCACAGATGCTGCAGACAGTTTGCCCGCCACGAAAGGAGACTGAGAATAACTGAGAAGATAATTATCATCCTATGAAAACAAAAGCTATAATCTACATCAAGAGCCATGTGACATTCTACCCATTCCTAGTTTAGCCAGATGTCTTTTCCAAACCATGCTCAAAATCTGGCCACATATTAAGTCCAATTTCCACTACTGTTTGTAACAGGTTTTAGAGTATAACTTGGAAATCTTTGTAAGCTATCAAGTTTCTCTCTTCCTTTTAGGCCACATAACCACTTCATAACCACTATTAGGATATAAATCTTAATTGCTTGGATTTTTGTGAGATTATGATTTTCAATGGAGGACTCTTAAGCCTCTACATCTGATTTCAACATTCAGGGGTTTCTTGATTGTTTCTTTAAACCACAGAGGATTTTGCGCTACCCTGTGATTCCAATCTTTATTACAGTATGTTCTTATATCACTGTGATCCATGATTTAAAATTGCCACTTATACTAAGTACAATAGCTTTTTTGGGCCAATGGTTAATCTCTTTTATCCTTCAAGTTTTTACCATTTTACCATAAATAATCTTTACTTTTGTAAGCATGAATTATTGGTTATGATCTGACCCTGCTATGAGGAAACAACATTGATCCTCTCAGTGTCTATGGAAAAACCTCCATCTACTTGAAAACTGTCAATTTGTCATTTGTAGCATTAATATACCATAGACATTTGACTCCCAGAGCTTTGGAAACCTCATATCCAGTATTTTTATGCTACAGTTTCTATTTTATGAACAACAAGTTAGAAGTTCCAAAATATAGCCATTTATTTCTAATAATATCACTAATATAAGGTAGAAGACAATAAACTTATGACTGATTAACTATAATACCATTCTCTATGAAAGGCTGCCATAAGACATCCTCAGTAGTGACTACCTCTTGGCATTGTTACTCTTTTGAAAGTAAAATATGGCCTTGAAGTCACTCTCAAACCATGCGATGGGATATAATGTAGAATAATCTCACTAAATCTTTGAGAGATGTTAACTTAGAAAAATGTCTAAACATCTTAAAGATGTTTTCCAATAGCATCATAACTCTCAGACTCAAATACAAAATGTTAAAAAAGATATATATTTTTTAATTCATTAAGAATTTCATCTATTTATACAATATAATTTGATAATAACCCCCATTTTCCCCAATAACAACCCCCCAAGACTCACTACCCAGCACCTTCCCACTTTGTGTCGTATTTCATTCTTTTTTACAACCCACTGAGTCCAGCTTCTGCTCTGCATATAGTCATGCGGGTCGGGACATCCTTCAGAGCTTGGTCAATGGATCTACCATGAGCCACATCCTTAAAACAAAACAAAAAACCGATTTACCTCCCAGCAGAGGTCATTAACCTTAAATAGCAACTCCCCTGTGAGGCCCTCCTTCATCCATGCTGGAATGTTACAGGTTTGCTTCTCTGCAGGTTTTGTGCAGCCGAGCACAGCCGCTATGAGTGCATGAATGCAGGAGACCAGGCACTGCCACAAGATAATTTCTTTCCAGTCCCTCTCCACCTCCAACTCTTACAAGCCTTTTGCCTCCTCTTCCATTATGACACTTGACTTGAGACTTAGGAGGGATGATACAGATCTCCCATTTGTGGCAGAGCACTGCACACTTCGCACTTAATTTGCTGTGCTTTTACCATTTATGGGTGTTTTTCATTAATTCATATCCACAGCACAGAAAAATAAAAGCTAGTAGAAATGTGACAAGGTGTAGGAATATTTGGATATTTCTGATGATGTCTGAGAGAGGCATCACACTGTATGAGTACAGAGATAGGAATTTAGAGGGCTGTTTGATATTTTGTCCATTTAGAAAGAAAGATAGTAGGAGTCTCTGAGATTCCCCACCCATGGATTCTAAGACAAATTTACTGAACTAGGAATGCTTTATTTCCTAGGGAGCAGGTCTTAAATCCAATCAGAAAGCTGTTCCTTGCCCTCATAAAATTGATGTCACTATTGAATCCATGGCTATGTCTTGCCAGTTGGATGTGTGTAGGATGAGGTGGGAAGAGAAAAATCTCACTAAAGACCTTTGGACAATCCATAGCAAAATCCACTGGTTTATAAACTTTGAACATGGGTTTATAGCTACAATGTGATAGTACTCTAGGGGGAGGAATATGACTCACTATGACTGGAGGGAGGAATGTGATGACTTCTGGTCTACAACTGTCTACTCTGAAGTATGTCTCTGACTTGTTCTGACCAGTAGATATTGTAGTAATGGGGTTTGAAACCTCTGGCACAAGCTTGCAAGATATCCCTTCTCTCTAGTAAACTGGCAGTCACTCTATACAGAAGCTTTGACTGAACAACTAGATGAGAGAACCCACATGAGCATTTAATAGTTAATTAGGTGTGTCAATCTGTCTATGACAGAGCATCCACATATTTGGTCAAATAAATCTGGATATTGCTGTAATTGTGTCTTTTAGATGGAGTTAAGATTGTGTTAGTAGGCTTAAGCAACAACAGACTAAATTCCATCACGTGTGTGTTCTACATTAAATAATTGAGGCCTTATGGAAAAAAATTGAAGTCTCCCGAGGAGTATTGATTCTGTCTACAGACATTCATGAGACTTCAATTGTCAAATCTACTTCATTGTGAATACTTTGACCTCGCCACTATACACACTGACACGTACACGCACATACCTCACCTTATTAGAGCTATTTTTCTAGAGAACAGCTAGACTGTTACAGAAAAAATACAATGATCATAGAGAGGTACATTGAGGTCCATGTAAATAAATGTAGGTTCAGCATACTTGACTACTTCAGCTCAAGTTAACAGCCAGTTGAATGCTGCTCATGATGCCAAAGGGACAGACCCTGATCTGATCCAACAAATTATTAAAAATCAGATATAAATTGTTGCCCTTTAAACGCCACTAGGTTTGAAAATTATGGCAGAGCGCTGATCTGTGAAACTTAATTCTTCTGTCTGCTCTTTCCCACTCCAGTCATGAACTTAAGTTATTTTCAGTGGTTTAGTTCAAGAGAAGCTAAGGTGAGCCTGTAACTGTAAATTTTCTACACTTGAATTGAAGTGTCAATTCCTTAAAATCAATTCTTGGGGCTCATTGTGATCATTGGGGGATGTTTAAGAGATATACCTATGTGGTTATCTTACAGCCTTAGTGTACATTTTGAACTTTATTTTAACAGAAAGAAGGGAAGCCACCAACACCAAAACCCAAATCCCTAGCAAAGCAAAACAAAAGGAAAAACAAAAAACACGCAAGGAAGCAAAAACAGAATCAAGACAAAAGTATTCTATAGGTGACACAAAGTTTAGTCTCTTTTACAAAAAAACGTTATGGGCCACTAGAAGTTTTGAGTCACAGTAAATTCAGAAATGGAGTCATTGGAATGCACAGAGCTCTGCTGTAGGTGTCACCACATCACTTGATGCTATGCAAGAGAGTAATTGGACCAAGTCTTACACGACAAGAGAGCATTCAGTACTTGTGAATGGGCATCGTTCTGGAAGCCTTTAAGAATCCCGGAATAATGATGTCAATTAAACATTCCCAGCACTGTTTCTGGGAAAATGTCATGCTGCAGCTTCCTAGAGACTCAGGCTTTGGGCACAGGCAGCATTACAATGTGTGGCAGACCATAAAATTGGGGTGGGAACCCTGTGCAAGGCGGCTCAGAATAAGAATTTGCTGTACTTTGGAGCATGTGATTCACCTGTCTATCAAAAAATAATGTATCCGAGGGGGGGTGTGTTGACTTGTTTATATAATGAGTACTAACATATTGACCTCGTTAGCAGACTGAATGAAAAGCTGAAGTGAACTTTTCACTCGATTTTTTGGAGCTCCTGTCATGAAGAGTCAAGAATACTAAATAGACTGGGCATATATGCTCTTATCTCATAGTCTAGCCATTGTTCTTCCTCTCCTAAAGGGAAGAGGCAACAGGGGCATCCTCCTTAAATGTATGCTGCCCATGGAACTTTATATTTTGTGTCATTAGGACCCACTGTTATATTTGTATTTGTCAAGAATTCATACTGAAATACATGCCTAGGTTCAGCAAACTCTCAGCTACAGTTCTGCCACAATGTCTACCTTAGCTGTGTAGAATCATGATTGAAAAGCTTGGAAGTTATTTCAGCAGCTTCATTCTCCCTAAAAGAGTTAACTTTGAAAACAGCATGAAAAGTTTCTTCTGATAGATACCTCTGCCATTCCTACCAACTTCTGAAGTTCCTTATAATCCCTTTGATAACAATAAAGTCACAGGGTTTATTGGATTTCTATAAAATGAAATATATTTCGGTGGAAGAAATGGGGAAAAAATTGAAGATATGGAGTGTGCTTAAACTCGAAAATTTTATAATCTTCCAGATAAGATCTTAAAATGCTTCTCTTTAATCATAAGCCAATAAAAATTACATGGACCGATTTTACTGCAACTTTCTGCCAGTCTTGCCTCTTTCGATCACAGAGATAGAGGACAAGTTCCTAACAGCATCCAGTTGCCTTGGCTATGCAATCACAGCTCCCCTTCTCCCTCAGCATCGCCTGCTCAGTCTGTGCTCCCAGACTCCAAGCTGAGCTAAGAAGCTGGCAGCCCCTACTGTAAGTGTCATCCTGTGTCAGCCACCAACTGGTATTTGGTAATTACTTATTTCCGTCCTAGCAGACTCCCAGCACACACTCCAGTGATCACTGTGAGTCATACTATTCTCTAGAAGCTCCTCTTTTGTTTCTCTGGGTGTCCACATAGGAAGGCATTTCTTCCTGGACCAAATGGGAAACATTATACTTTAATCTTTCTAAGTCACGCATTGCGTTGTCCCGGGCCCTCTCCCCTTTCTCCTTCTGATGCTGATTCCTCAACACACATATAATCTCATTCCTGCCTATGAGTAGATCTGTCATAGTCATGCTCTACTGAATGTCCCCTTTTCTCTATCCTCGGCAGGTAGTGTGACAGACTCATTAGAGGTATACCTCTTTAATGTGTATGCTTTAAATCCTGACACCATATTCGTCTATAGGAACTGCTTATGACTTGACTTGCTCATCCAAATACAGATGATAATTGTCAGTCATTCTATGGGCAATTTATGGAGATTAAATCAGCTAAATTATTATGGATTCTAGGTATAGAGTAGTAGCACTAAAAATATTTATGACCGTTAC
The DNA here is from genome assembly GCF_011064425.1 of Rattus rattus. NCBI lineage: Eukaryota > Metazoa > Chordata > Mammalia > Rodentia > Muridae > Rattus > Rattus rattus. The sequence continues at coordinate 187,980,840 of NC_046156.1, forward strand.
GATGATCAGCTCTCCTTAAATTCTTTTTCTATTTCAACAATTTTCTTAATTGTTCATACTCTTTTTTGTGATTTAGAAATTTTTATTTACCTTCCAGCCATTGTTCCCCCTTCATATTCTTTAGCATCCATATTATGATCCTTTCTTACCACAATGGCAGTCTTCCTTAAAAAGGGTTGTTTTATATTTTATGTGATACCTGATTATATCTGCCTGCTACAACTCCTGGTAATCTGGGGAGCAGTCTTCATGCCCATGCCTTCCAAGAACATCAGCTCCAAAGGGCTATTTCTCTTTTCATCCTTCTGTGTTTGCCCACTGACCATCGATTTCCATTTGGTCTGTTATACCTTCATCACTCTACCTGTGCCTTGTCTTTTTACTTTACAGAATTCTCTCTCCTTCTCTGTGTCTTTTCCTTCCACTCTTAAATTGTTTCTGTGTCTCTCACACTGTGTGTGTGATAAGGATGCTCTTTGCGCAAACACATCTTCACCCTTAGGTGAAGACGTATGTGAGTATCCTGTGTATATATATTGTGCATTAGCTAGAGTCCCTTTAGGAACAGAGTCAGGCTATTCAAGGGTATCAATTATTCTTAAAACTCTATTAGCAGAAGATATCCACCTGTCCTAAGAAATGGAGACATATAGTACTTTAAGGCTAGGGAAGAACCAAGTGTCATTAGGGCTCTCATCAAATGAAAGTTAACATACACCACCTGAATCACAAAAACAATCAAAAATTCCAGACATAGGTTTGGGCCTTCTCTCAATGTTGGCTCACCAGATTATTTTCCCACAAACTAGCTAGTTTTCTTAAAAACTGGAATTTTAATTTTACTATTTACTAAATACACTCCCAGCTTCTAACCATTGCCTCCCACAAATTCATTCCAGTTTCTACCACGAATGTACTTGGGCTGCTACTCTTTTTATGACTATGGAAGCATGCTTAGCTATACTGACTGAAGCCCATCTGAAAATAGAAATCTAGAGAGTCTTACTTCAGAGAGCTAGGGATCATTCACTGTTTAATGTTTTTGTATGTATACTTAAAATTACAGTTTCAGTTAGAAGTATTGATGTGAAGGTACAAGCTTGCACACTTGGTGCAAAAGCTCGTAAGTAGGAAGAATTCAAAATGAAACTTCCCTACAACCTTGAACCATGGACTAGAAGGATTCAATCCATTGTAGCTCAGTCCCCAAATGAAACGAACAGTGACATTTGCAGCAATTGTGCAAAGTGCATTTTGATGCTGATGTAAAATATGTTTTTAATCTCTCTGAAGGAAGGTGCGCTTGATTTGACATCTGTTGAAAGAAAAAAAAATCTGTCAAATAGTTCCCTAATCCATCTCATTGAGATACCATTTAAAAATTTCAAAAAACAGTCTGAAGTGAAAGGTGAAAGTGAAGTTTTCCTATAATCAATGTTTCAAAAGTATAATCAAAATGAAAATGACTTTAAAGCAAGTTCCTGAAGCTAACCACCAAGGTTAGCTCAGAAGTTCCATGGGAAGATGAATATATGAGAGAGAGAGAGAGAGAGAGAGAGAGAGAGAGAGAGAGAGAGAGAGAGAGAGAGAGAGAAGAGACTGCTGTACTGTGCAGGTTAGACACATGGATTCTGATTCAGGAAGAGGGAGCTGAGAGAGAACAAGGTGTGTAGTGATGGAGACAAGATAATCTTGAGTTTATATGCTATGATAATAAAAAAGATGCACTTTAAAAAAAGTTAGCTACGTCATAAAATCACCTGGCTAGATGTTGCTGTTGTTTTCACATATACATAGAATAGGCAAATTATGACCATTCTGAACATTTTGGCTATCATAATATGAACCAGAAAACAAGTTGAATTCAAATCTGTGCTAAGCAAACCCTGAGGTGCATCAATATGCATGGGGGACATTGTCCTCACAACAACAGCAAAAGTGATTTTGTTCATTCATCCAAACATCTGTATGAGCTTCAACTGAAACCAAGTAGTACATCACATCCTAAGAGTTCTGGATAAAGCAGTAACAGACTTATTCTGAAAGAGTTTAGATTTCCAAGAGTTTTCCACAAAGAGATTTTTGCTTTAATTTGGTTTTTAATAGCATGGGCAATGAAATGGAAAATACTGAGCTTGTCACTCAATTGGTCGTTCCATGTCAAATGGTGAGTCCCCAGAATATCCATACAAGTAACATTATATGGACTGAGCAATTTATATTTAGGAATGTATATTATATACATATATCCATGTAATGACAATTAATGTAAAAAGAGGCTGTGTATTTAAAGGTTAGGGAGGAGTATATTGATTATGAACAAATTTTAAATAATATTAGATTATATGTACATTCTTAATTTTTTTAAATGAACTTATAGTTAGAGCTTTCTATCTCAGCCATATAAGAGATTATTCTCATGTCAATTACAGGCATTATTATAAAATGAGAGAATAGTCCTAGATATTATAAGTTAGTTTAATTGTTGATAGGTGTAACAGATTGGAGTTTTCAATTACGAGATTTCGCTCCAAAGTTTGAACATTCTCAGTCTACTACTGAAAGGAAAACTTGTGATAGTTTTGGTACAGGGTGTTGAAAATCATAATAGGAAATAGAAATTTGAGTGTTAAATTGTGCTATCAAGTGTGACTATGGGACATAGTCACAGGTGACAAAAGTTATAATGCCACGCATGGAACAAAACTGCATTTCACAAAATGGAGATGATAAAGAAATAAAGGAGGGGCATGATAAAGATGGGAAGTTCAGGGATATGGCAGGGAGTAGGAAAAGGGGGAGGGGAATAGAGATTAAAACAGCAAGTGAACAAACCAGTGCAATGTATGCATGTATGAAGATCTCATCATGACACCCCATTCACATCATGTGTGAATAAAAAATAGAACATACCCTTTCTGAATATTTCTATATGATTGGTTAAATAACAACAGCAACAGCAACAGCAGCAGCAGCAGCAAGGACAGCAATCTAACCAGTATGTGAGAGACCCATCTGATTTAGTCCTGAGCCTGTAGATAAGTATACTGGTGAGTTAGCAGGAAGGAGACACCTGACAATGTGGTGACATGCTAACAGTTATGACTCTGACCTTCACCTGGAATGCTAGCCACAATATACATCGCCTTTAAAATATTTTAATTTGTGAGACAAGGTCTTATGTAGATTGGGCTAGCCTAAAACTCACTGTTACTGATTATGACTGTGAACTTCCAAATTTTCTGCCTCTCGAGCACAGAGGCGTCACGTATATACTTCCTTTGGACCAGTTCACTAATTTAAACTTAAAGAATAAAATCTTTCCAGGACACAGAAGTATGTAGTCAATGATCAGAATGTATTGTTTGTTAGTTTTAACGAAATCAGATGACACAGAAGAGTGGATCTCTTAATGAACAAAATCATGGGGCCATCTTTGGTCATCCTCTCAACAGCTATAAGACTCCTTCTGCTATTTTTTTTCAAGTTTTATTCTGTTTTCCATGCAACACACTTTCCACTCAACAGGAAGAGAAAACCACTTAAAACTCTAAATTGGATCACTTGATCTTCTTGGTTAAAACCCTCAATGCTTTGCTGTAGAATGTAACATACAACTCACTTATACTGTCCACCAGAGCTCTATTCATTATATAATTTCATTCAGTATTATGCTTTCCTTTTGTACCTAATATCTCTTTCCTCAATCTTAAATGCTTTTGCGCATATAATGTTTTTCTGCTCAAATGAGTTATTGCTCATCTCTTTATACAACAGTATCCTTATCAAGGGCTTGTCTCAATACGTTGCTTCATAAGGAGGTTTCTCTGATCTCTCACCTCATTTCCCTACCCCTCTGGGAGTATTACTATTTTTCTTCCCTTGTACTTATTTTCTAAGATATCACCCACTTATCACTTGTCTACTGTCTTCTTCTCACTAGACTGTTGGCTTCATGATGGTTCTAGTCATAGGCATGTCCTTAGTACCTTAGGGATAGTTTCTAGCATTTCATTCTCTGAATCCATGAGTCCCAAGTAAATTCTCCTTCCATCATGAGCACTGTACCATAGTGACAGAAAAGTAATAAAGACGCAGGCTACTCTAACGCTATTAGTTACCCTCTAGAATTTGGCAGTAAGACCCTGTTGCTGAAACTACCACGTAACTGAATCATAGAACCCAGACAAATCTAGTGGGTATTTGCCTGGAAGCTTCATCTTCAATGACTTGCTTTTATAGCACTAGAAAGTACAGAGGATAAAATGAATGACAAATCTTACTCATTGGCGACCTCTGAGAGCAACACTAAACACTGGCCTGCAGAGACATAGTCGTTGGCACAATAGGGGCACAAAGATCATGTCGGTAACCAACCATTTCCTCATTAACTTTAAGGACTTCCTGTTCAACTGAAAATTTCCTTACTCTTTATGAACTGCTCAACAGTTCACACAGAGCTTGGCAAGGTGAGGCACACACGCATGCATACAGCCAAGGCAGTGGCAGAAGGATCAAAAGTCAGAGAACCGCCTAGGATAGATGGCAAGACCATGCATCTAAACATCAAAAACAAACAAACAGCCTTACATCACAGATGCTTGCTGTAATGAGGAAGAAGCTGTGTCGGCTTTCTTTGAAAGGGAACAAAATGGTAGACAGATAAGTTATGTATGTGATTACTTTGATGTGTAAGTCTCAACAATGCCTTTAGTGGCAGAGCTGTTCCTTATATTTGCATTACTATTTCCAATTTAGAAACCTCCTAAATTTCAAGTCCATCTAGGTCTATCACCAATAATCTCTTAGAGTATTCATACCAGCCCCCATAATCCATCTGATTATCATCCATAAGTGCCAAAAGCTCTTGGAAGAGTTTAGAGCAATTGACTTCATGAATTTCTACACCCAAAAACATAGACAGAACTTTTGCCAATAACCACGACACACACATTGTTGAAAATATAGGTTAATAGTGAAGGCTGGTAGACCAAAAACCATGTGTTAGTATTTCATTCTTATGCTGAGATTAAAATTATACAGTCATCTTAATAATTATAAATAAAACTTTAAACAGCTGCATGATTTTAAAGTCAATACACTCCATATGGCATACTTCATCATGTTGGTTCCCAAGACTCAATACTTTTGGGGAAAATGACTGTAAGACTCTAGAATATGTGCGAACACCTCAGACTCCTTGTCTTACATCTGAAGAGGATGTTTCCTTCCTTCTTGTGGCAGGCATCCTCTGCAGTTCCAGCATCTATGAAATATATCTTGATGGAGGGTTAAAGAGCATTAACCAACCATTTTTGAAAGAGTTCTGCTTTATCTTATAGATACCAGAAGGAGCCTTTTGATTTACAACCATTAATTATTAATAAAAATATTCAAGGTCTTTCACAGGCAAGTAGATTTTAAAGGAAATCAAATACAACAGAGGCTATTTGCCTCCTCTTTCCTTATAATCACGGCAGTTCCCAGCATATCCTGCCATTGTAAAATAAATCAAAACAAGAGCCAGGAAAACACAGGGCCAGAAAAACAAAAACGAGGCTGGATCCTCAGTGCAAGCCTCTGTGTAACTGCAGAATTCAGATTAACAGCATGCAACGCCCAGCCATAATTCATATATCCTCTCTGAGACCTGAGTCTGAATGAAAACCCAAAACGGATTCCAGTAAACTAACTCTTCTTCTTCAAAATAATGCACTTACATGCAGCATTTAAATCAATCCTTTTTTTTTAGCAACTGCTAAACCAGTGAACTTTTTACTACAATCACACATTTTTAAAAATTTTGTTATTTTTCATTGTTTAAATATTTTACTTATTCACTTTACCACCCACTCACTGCCCTGCTTCCTGGTCACCCCCCCTCCCACAATCCTTTCCCACATCCCTACACCCCTTCTTTTTTGACTGGGTGAGGGCCCCCTTGGGCATGCCAGGAGCCTTGTATATCAAGTCTCTGTGAGACTAGGCACATGCTCTCCCACTAAGAGAAAACAAGGTAGCTATAACATATCCCACATAGATGCTTGAGGGCTAGATTCAACTCCAGTTGTTCAGGACCCACCTGAAGACCAAGCTCCACTTCTGCTATATATGTGCAGAGAGGCCTGGGTCCAACTTAGACAGAAGCAGACACCCACAACCAAACAGTGCATAGAGCTTGGGGACTTCTATTCAAGAACAGGAGGAAGGATTGCTAGCACACATTAAAAAACTGTGAGATATTTCTGAGTAGTCAACTGTTGAAATACTTATTCAAATGATTTTGAGAGAATGAAATATAACACCATACCATATCCATTATGGTTTAACATGATGAATTTTCAGTCTAGTGAGAAAATGGTAAAGGTTGGTGATAAGAAATATTAAAAAATATACTATTAGTGAGTTTGATGAAAATTATAAGACTATCAAGAACTTAGTTTTACTCTCTAGCTATTATCCTAAAGGGCTTTGTGGAATCACTTCACTATTGAACAGTTAGGGCAGTATTATGAATGATAGTTTTAATAGAATTTTAAAATAAAAGAATCACATAACTCATGAAAGTGCAACAAAACCTTATTACAGATTAGGCTAAGCCTAAGAAAAATGAAGATTGTAAGAAATATAATTAATGACTTATTGAAGAAAATATGAATCTTCTCATCTTTACCGTGTGGTAAGTTAGCATTTATTCATTTAACTTGATCAACATCTAGAGTCATACTGAATAATTCATGGTTTTTACTTTGATGATATTGGTAATGTAATTTCTCTTCCACTGTACTCTCCTCTCTAGATTTAAAACACTGTTTGCTTAACTTCTCCACTGATCTCAATCTACTCTTTTCTGAGCTACTTTAGAACTAATGAAGGGAAGAGATTTGTATCAATTGCACTCATTCCAGGGACATGTTGTTTGTGTTCAAAGCACATAGAGAGCTTTGGGATTGATTACATAGACCATGCATTCAAACTCTCTTTCTTCCAAGAATGTTAATAAATCTTTGAGTTGGTAACTTCAAAGTATGAAGCAATTTACTGGGTCAGAGAGTGGTGAGAATTCAATGAGATAATATATGTAAAACAACTGTCATCGTTTTTCTTTTGCAGAGTGGTTGTTAAAAACCCATGCTTTCTTTCCTCCTGTCAGATGTCCAGCATCCTTTCAAACAAAGATAATGTTGTGAAACAGAGATGTTAAATGCACTTGGGAAACTTGTTTCCATTCAGAACTGAGAAAGAAAAAAATACACTCAGTGCAATACAACATATCATAAAGATTGAAGAAATGCAGTCCTTAAAAAAACCTTTGTTTTATAATATATAGATTTATCTATATAGAGAGACATATATAACATATAAATGTCATATGTGTGTGTGAAGCAGCATTGATAACAAGAATATATGAGAAATTCCCCGAACTTACTATCAAAACAAAAATGGCCCAATTAAAAACTGGGCAATAGATCTAAATAAAAAACTGTCAAGAGAAGGCATGCAAATGTCCAGTAACAAACAAAACTCAACAACACTAATCATCTAGGAATAGAATTAAGTTCACAATGACTGAGCCAAATAGGAGTGATTAGTATCAAGAAGACTCATGTTACTAAGGGCTTTGGGGTTGTGGAAAAAAAGGGAATTGCTGTATACTGTTGGAAATACAAATAAGTGTTGTGATGGAAGTTAGCATAACAATGTGTTAAAAATATTAAAAACAGAAAGAGACCAGTTGGGAAGGGACAAGAGAGGGCAATAGGAGGGAATATGATCAATGTATATTTGTGTGTTAACATATCATGAGGAAACCCATGATGTTGTCTAACTATCATAGGTAAATTTTACTGTGTGTTTGTGTGTGGGGGGCAGGGTGTATATATCTGTTAGTGTAGGCCTGTGCATCTGCATGTGTCTGTGGAGGGCAGAGGTTGGTATAAGGTGCCTTTCCTTAAGGATTCTCCACCTTTATTTATTCATTTTTTAAGATTGAGATTTTCAGTGAACCTGAAGCTCATTGGTTGAGTGGACATGAAGTCAGGGATCTATCAGCCACTGTCACCCTTCCCCACAGTTAAGGTTACGTGGATTCAGCGCTGTGTCCAGCTTTGGACATGAGTTCTATGCATTCAAACTCAGGTTCTCCAGCTTTTGTCCCAGGCATCTTACCTATACCCAGATAGGAATGACTTTTTAATGTAGAAGCAGAGCTATCAAATGATCTCACAATTCTCCTACTATGTGCCATTACCAGAAAAAAATGGAATCAGTGTATAAAAGCACCATAAGTTTTGCTCATCTCAGCACTTTTCAGAGTAGCCAAAAAGGGAAACAACTTAATTGTCTACAGATGGATAAATCTGTTAAAAATTTTGGTGTATACCACAGGATACTATTTAGTCAATATATAAAAAACAAAAATTATATTATTTGTGACAACTACAGTGTAAGTAGATCATCCTGTTAAAAGAATATAGTTAAAAAAGAATTTAGTTAAGAAAGGCAAGGGCTTCATAAACTTAACTTATATTTACTGAAAGCAATAATCTCATAGAAAATGTGAATAAAATAGTGGTTAACGCATGGAAAGTAAGAGAGAGACAGACAGAGAGAGGAGGGGAGGGAGGGAGAAGGTAGAGAGATGGAAATACTGATTTGATCTAAGCTGCAATTAAATTAAAGCAAGAAATGCCAATATTCTATCACAGTGTTATGGCTATAGATAACTTAGGTTCTTTGCGTCTCAGAACACTAGAAGAAAGGATTTTGAAATGTTCTAGCCAGACATAAAGGATGAATATTTTAAATAAATATGTTCAACTCAATTTAACCACCTACTACATATTTAATTATGTTTCAAATATTATTGGGTGCCTAGTTATTAGTCTAAGACAAATGTAAGCATGGGCATTGGAAGCTTCACTGAATCACTTGAATAAGAAGAGGACAATAACATGGACACACATATAGAAATCTATGAACTTAAAAATGTAATTTAACTTAAAACTAAAATAAGGAATATATCAAAAGAAAAATAATGCAGTCTTATTGTGTAGTCAAGTTATGGCTGTCAGCATCAAACAAAATATTGTCTACGTTAGCAAGTAGCTCTCCTGAGAAGCCAGTCAGAACAAAAAGTCACTTCAAAATAGTGATAGTTAATCTTAATGGTCAAGCAGATGGACTCTAGAATCAACTGAGAGGTATGCCTCTGGGTTGGTCTGTAAGGACATTTTTAGGAAGGACTAAGAGTGGAAGAAGCCCTTCTTGGAGAATGAGTGGACCACTCAGCAGGTGGTCTAGTGATACATGCGTATTAGGCAAAAGCAACCTCAAATTTCTGTATCCCGTATTTAAACCTTTCTAGTGAAAATATATCTCTATTGTATACTCTATCATTTCTGTTAAAGCAGTCATTTAATATCCAGGTCTAGTCAAATTTAGTTGTATGTCATCAAACAACTATATAATTGCTATATAAATTTCTTCAGCAATTCATTTCTTATAATTACCTCATAGATGATCTTCCTTAGTTTAAAGGTCTTTGAAATTAGGAATCTCAAAGAAAACATATTCAGCATTCTCACCAAAAGCCACTGTTGATAGTTCCCCAAGAAGGAAGATGTATGTTTATCCTACCCCCTTCAGCATTGAGGGGTTCGAAGCAGACATTCTGGAGAAGTGATTCTTAAAGTGTGCATCTTTATCACATCAGAAAAATCTGTCTGAATGATACTTAGCTACCTCTGTAATCTTTTTGCTAAATGCCAAACATTGCCATTATCCTTTGCTGTTAACCTCCTCTTAATCATTTTTATATACCCCTTCCTCCCGATGACACCGTGATAATTGAACTAGTCTGCCCACTTACCTTATTAGAAATGGGAAGAAACATTTTGGAGAGAAGCAGTATATGGACAAGACCAAGTATTAACACAGCTTTCATCACTATTTCTTTTGTTTTATTTTTCTTTGATTCTTCTCTTATACAATGCAACCTGACTGCAGCGCCCCTCCTCCCTTCTAGTTGCTTCCCTCTCCCCATCTTCCCTCTCCTTCAGATCCACTGCTTCTCTGTTTCCTTTCTGAAAAGAGCAGCCCTTCCAGAGATATCAGCACAACCCAGAATGACAAATGAAAGAAGACCAGGCACACACCCTCATATCAAGGCTGGATAAGGAACCCAATGGGAGGAAAAGAGTACCAAGACCAAGCAAAGGAGTAAGAGATACCCCTACTCCTACTATTAGGAGTCTCAAAAAAGTCCCAAGCTAAACCACCACAGCATCCATGTGCAGAAGATCTAGTGCAGACACATGTGGGCTCTGTGATTTCCTCTTGAATCTCCGTGAGCCCTTATGAGCCCTGCCCAGTTGATTTTGTGGATCTTGCTCTTCTTGTGTCCTTGACCACTCTGGCTCTTATAATTTTTCCCCTCTCCACCCCCTATTCCAAGAGTTCGTCTGTGGGGTTCATCATGACTGCTAGCTCAGTTTGGTGAAAGCAAAGCACATTGAGGAACCTGACCTCAGACATGAGGGGGACAGAAATTGAATTTGCTTCTAGTTGTGTTTTTTTTTTTTAAATAAAATCATTTCTAAGGTATGATTCTTGGATGAGCTATAAGGAAATCATGCTGTGAGCAGAATCCTTTTTGTGTTTTATAGAAAAGAAGGACCACAAAGTTTTTAAGGATTTTTAGAACCCTTTCTCCTTTTCTTTAAAAAAAGGTTATTTTTTTTTAAGCTGTGTGTTTCTGTACACGAGTGTAGGCACACAGAGAATCCAAAAAGGGTTGAGTCCTCTGGAACTGGAGTTACAGGTAGTTGTTAGCTTCCTGAAATGGATGCTGGGAACTGAACACATGTCTTCTGGAAGAGCAGTATATGCTCTTGACTCCTTTACCATTTCACCAGATTCTTTCTTTTTTCCTTCCTTTCTTCCTTCCTTCCTTCCTTTCTTCCTTCCTTCCTTCCTTTCTTCCTTCTTTCCTTCCTTCCTTCTTTCCTTCCTTCCTTCCTTCCTTTCTTCTTTCATCTCTTTCTTTTCTTCTTTTTTTGAGCACTGTCTCTCTTAGATGGTCATGTCCTTCAAATACTACCCATGGGATATGAAGAAATTTGGGGGTTGGGGCGATATGAGAAAAGTAATGATGTCAGAATTCAGAAGGAGGTAGGGGAACACACATGCAAAGTCAAGAAATGGATGCAGCTTCTGTAGCTGGTAAAGAGCGCATCATGACACCATGGGCTGGACATGAACCATCTCTTGTTGTTCTTACAACCAATTGCCACAAACTCAGTGGCTTAAAATACCACAAACTTACGAGCTTAGGGTTTAGGAGGTCAGTTGCCTAAACTAGTCCTGTGGGCTAAAATCCAGATGTCACAGGATTGATTCTTTTTAGAGACTCCAATGAGAGGACTTCATCCCTATTACCCTACAGTTCTACAGGTCACCAGCATTCTGTGGTTAAGCACATCAACCACATGATTCTGACTTGTACTGCCACATTTCCATCTTGGGCCTTATTTTCTTGCTTCTCTCTCTCTTGCCCTGGTGATCATGAAAGATCATCTCCTTTCTGAATAATCAAAGTGAATCTCTCTACATAGAGATAGTTAAATTAGTTCATTTTGTAGTGTTAGCTTTAAACTGCAGTTGAAATATATGAGCTAATCAGCTAATACAGGGTTTGGGTTAGCTCATGGTTTTGGAGGTTTCTGTCAATGATCTATTGTCAATAAGCTACATTTGGGTTTGCATCAGTCAGGACATTATGTCAGAGGCATAGACAACTCATCCTGTGGCTAGGGAATGAGAGTCAGAAAAGGAAACAGACTGAATTCTCCCTGATGCTGGGTCATATTCCTAGTGCCTGAAACGTTTCTCAGCAGTAGTACTATTTTGGGAATCAAACCTTTAGCATTCAGACAGTAGGAGATACTTAGTCAAACAACAGTGTCCATATAAGTTTTCACATTCATAGATTCTAAGAAACAGGACATGGGCATCTTTTCAGAGATCATTAGTAACTAAAAGTAACTGATAATACTATTTATCATATTCTATATTATGCTACAAATGCTGTTATTTATTACACTACTCAGTTTAGCATCATTAAATAGCCAGAATATATTGTCTCTCTTTACATAGTTGGCAATAAAGATGAGTGATATTTACTTGTAAATATTATATCCCCCAGTAATAAGCCAATGGACTGGACTCTGGATACATTTCTTTAGGTCTCTTAGCTGAAAATTGTCCTTCACCTGGATCAAAAGAGTTTCAATCTTTCCAAGGGAAGTAATTAGCAAGGCAATGCTGTTCATAGTCTTGTGATTATTATAGCCATAGTTCTTCATTATTATCTAAAACATCATAAAAATGTATGCATGTGACAGGATTGATTTTATGCTTAGGTTTCTGAAAAAAATAAATGTAAGAAATCAGTTGCCAGATAATCTAAAGGACATAACAATATTTAAACCAGCATGAGATGATGAGATTAAGTAGCCTAAAGCTGAGATGTACACACATGAACACACCCACAACATACACCCAAGTAAGAATCCACCTAGGCATATACCCAAAAGATGCTGCAACATATAACAAAGACATATGCTCCACTATGTTCATAGCAGCCTTATTTATAATAGCCAGAAGCTGGAAAGAACCCAGATGCCCTTCAACAGAGGAATGGATACAGAAAATGTGGTACATTTACACAATGGAATATTACTCAGCTATCAAAAACAATGACTTTATGAAATTCATAGGCAAATGGATGGAACTAGAAAATATCATCCTGAGTGAGGTAACAAAATCACAAAAGAACACACATGGTATGCACTCACTGATAAGTGGATATTAGCCCAAAAGTTTGGAGTATCCAAGATACAATTCACAGACCACATGAAGCTCAAGAAGAATAAAGACCAAGTGTGGATGCTTCAGTTCTTCTTAGAAGGGGGAACAAAAACTACTCACAGGAGGAAATATGGAGACAAAGTGTGGTGCAGAGATTGAAGGAAAGGCCATCTAGAGACTGTCACACATGAGGATCCATCCGAGATACAGCCACCAAACCCAGACAATATTGCAGATGCCAAGAAATGCATGCTGACAGGAACCCGATATAGCTGTCCTCTAAGACACTCTTCCAGACCCGGACAAATACAGGGGAGGATGCTCGCACCCAACCATTGAACTGAGAATGGTGTTCCCAATGGAGGAGTTAGAGAAAGGACTGAAGAAAATGAAGGGCTTTGCAACCCCATAAGAACAACAAAACTAACCAACCAGAACTCCCAGGGACTAAACCACTACCCAAAGAGTAAGCATGGACAGACCTATGAATTCATCTGCATATGTAGCAGAGGATGGCCTTGTCAGGCTTCAATGAGAGGAGAGGCTTTTGGTCCTGTCAGGCTTGATTCCCCAATGTAGGGGAATTTCAGGGCAAGGATGTAGGAGGGAGTTGGTGGGTCAGTTGGGGGAGCACTTTTATAGAATCAGGGGGAGGGGAGATGGGATAGCGGGTTCCTGGAGGGGAAAACTGGGAAAGGAGATAACATTAGAAATGTAATTTTAAAAAAATCCAATAAAAGAAAAATGTTTATCAAAAAAACAAAACAACCAATCAAGCTACTTTGAGTAGCAAGGTTTGTTTTCTCATTTTAGCAATGTGCAGTCCCCTGACATGTGGTAGGTGTTATATCAGAAAAAGAAAAGATGAGAGCGTTCCGTTGTCAGATTGAATCACATTAGCAGAACCAGGATGGCTGTTGAGATGTTCAGTTTACACTGATTATTCCTCTAGTAATTCATTCACTGTTTCCTGAAAATCTCCATGTGTGTATTAAGAGGGAATGATAATACCTGGATTTCTTTGACACCCTGACAATTGGTTGAAAATTTATATTCTACAACAAAAACAATGATCACTGTCCTGCTAGAGGCTCCTTTGTGTCCTCCTAGACCTGGTTCATCTATTTCTGGGAGTGAGTTAGATCCAGGAAATATAGCCTACCTTGAACACTTCAAGTTCTATAGCAGACTCAGGTCAACTCATGTTAGGATCTCATTCATGTTCCCAGTGGGGGGCAGTAAGGACACAAGAAAAATATAAAATCTTCATGAATACTCTTAATAGATATTTTTCTTATAGTAAATAGTATCATGAATTATTGCAAGAGTGGTCCCCAGGATGATATGTTATCAGAGATCAGAAGAACTACTCTTGCATCAATTAACCATGTGCTTCTTAATTCAGATAGGATGGCCATATGGCTTTCTATTACAGAATGAAATCAAGGCAAGATATAAATGCATAACACAATTTTTTGGGCTCAAGCAGAGAGTTAGTAAGCTACTATTTAAAGTCTTAAAAGTTGGGGCAATCAGCAAAGATTATGTACAGGTTATGAATGTGTTAAAATGGTTAGCTTCTATAATTTCTCCTTTAGTGGATACATAAAGCATAGAGCTACAAAGCCATTTGAAGATTTTTCCCATAACCCATTTCCACAGTGTCTCAGGGAAGCAAAAGGAATATTACCCTTATTATTAATCTGTTGTCATTAGGATTGGACAATCACTTTAAGGTTCATGAATGTTCTTGTCAGTTTCAGCTTCAATTCAGGATTACTTAATTTGCTAATAAGCAACTATCAATGATATTTATAAATTATCCATTTTAGTTTGGAATCACATGCTCCACTGTTTCACTCAGTCACTGTTCCTATAAATATTTATGTGCCAATCACTGAGTCATATCAATGAAAATTCAAGGCAAGAAAGAACAAGCTGTTCTCTGCCTTAATAGAGGTTCATAAGGCCAGGGAAGACAAATTAGTCTAAAAATATTTAAATAATTACGTTATAAAAGCATGGGGCTCCTGATTAATTTGTATGTGGTGGTTTTCAATGAAGAAATCAAAACTTGTCCTTAAATATAGAACATAGGCAGTCAACTTTATTATGCCTTTTAAACTTTTAGTGATTTCTGAAACTACTGAAATATATTAAGATGACTGCATTTTATTAGTCTTCTGTATGTTTTTAAGTCAATAAAATGATATTTTATGTTAAAAAGTAATGAGTGGAGTTTTGAAATATATCAAAGTGATACATTAAATACGTGGATTTTTTTTTCTTAAAGGTCATACACATCAAGTTTCTATCCCCTCACAGGATTTAGTGGTCTGTATTTTGAGTGATAATGTGTTAGGTTTGGAATAACAAAATTGAGACTTAGGATCCAAGAAGACATCCCTGTAGAGAATTCTGGGAAAGTTTCCCACAGTCTGATGGGTCATGGTTTTTTAAGCAGCAATCCCATGCTCTGTACATACCACTTCTCTTTACCTCTTTAAATACATTCCTGTGCATTTCAAAGTAAACCCTGTAGTGAATGTTTGAAGAACATAGCATGTGCTATAAGATGTAGTTATACATAAACACACTGTATTAATAAGATGGTGACTTAAGTTGTATCAACTGAAAATATCTCTCATTTTACATAACCACTGTCTCCATACAGCTAGTGAAACTACCAATTACCAATCAAACACAATCCATGAATATGCTGTCAATAGAGACCAGTTGTGTCTGAGTTTGAATTGAGATAGATATCAGGGCTTCTTCAGGGGAGAGCTAATATGGTATTGTTAAATATAGTTTGATCCCGAGACTAATCTATCCCATTTACCTGCTTTATTCTATCTTTTGACCTTATTTCTCTACATCTCCAATTTTGTATACATACACACACTGTTCAAGTGTGTGTTCAAGGTTCAAGACAGATAAAAATCCTAGTACTGAGAAGAGGAAGGTAAAAAAATACTCTCACTCCTAACCAAACAATTATTAGCAATTGATACCTATGGCAGAGAGAGAGAGAGAGAGAGAGAGAGAGAGAGAGAGAGAGAGAGAGAGAGAGAGACTGACCCAGTTTTTCCCATCACTGGGCATATCAACCATACCCCAAAACAGGCCCCATGCTCAGGAATAGTTGGCCCACACAAAACAAACAATGGTGGACTGTTGCTTTTGTTGTTGTTGTTGTTGTTTGGTTGTTTTTGTTTTGGTTTGTTTTTTTGTTTGCGATGGTCTTTTTGTCTCATTTGGCCTCCTCCTCCTCCTCCTCCTCTTCTCTCCTCTTCTTCCTCCACCTCCCTCTCCTCCTCCCCTGTCTCCTTGGCTTAAATGTTTTGTTTGTCTTTTTTTGAGTTTTCCTCCTTTCAAGAGAGTCAGAAAGATCATAAAATTTGGTGTTTATGGATATAGGGAGGATTTGGGAAACACTTGGGAGAAAAAACCTAATCAAAATATTTTGTTTGAATAAAATGTTTAAAAGAAAAGAGTAGGTAAGGCCTTTCCCTCAGCGGCTAAGCTGTGCAAGGAGCTTTCACTGTTCTTTGGGTTCTTTTCATTCTCCTTTGGATGGGACAAACAAACAGAGTCAGTGACTGCACAAATGACTTTTAAGCTTCCCTACTTAATGTTCTTGAACATGATTTGTCATCAAAATAAAGTCTGATTATATCATGATCCATTTTTAACATTTGCTTAGAAATGTTTTATCATTTGCTTAGAATTGTTTACTTTAGAATCCCCATCCACTCTATTTACCAAACTGGAGATGTTGCCTTTGGAATCTTCCCAATTTTGTTTTTTGGGGAGAATATAATATAAATTTTATAAGCACCAAGTGTATGCTAGATATATTTATCTTCTGTGACTTCTGTTGGCCGCAAGCCAATGTTTTATTAGCTTCTAAGCAAAATTACCTTTTGATACTTTCAAAGATAGTGACTTTTAATTCACCACAAAAGAAGCGCTATCTCTTTTTATGGTGTATGTCACTCACTATATAGAACAGCTCAGAGGCTATCACAGTGCCAGCCTGACATGAGGCACAAGTGGTGTCTCCTATGGCTGTTTTACAGTTTTCTGTCTTCTTCTTCTCACACTATCCATCATATTGGGGTGAGACACCACCTGCTGGTATGTTGGTGTGGAATGGTATTTCCTCAGGGAAGGTGACCCTACAGCCACCTTGTTTCATTCCTATGAGTTACTTTCTGCTTGTTCCTGATCCACCGCCACCTAGAATTACCACCCAGAGCTGCACAGCCATGTAATTAACTCCATATTTCTAACCACATGCATTCTTGGCAGGAGTCATTTTAAAACAAAATGATCAATTAGGACCTACACACATAATTGATACTAGGTGTATGTGTGTACATGCACACGAAACAAGTAATCAAGAAACCCTAATGTCACCATATAATGATTCTTTTCACTGCCCAAATTGAATTTAAGTATTACAGTAGCTAATTGATAAATATTAACTCTTTTGTTACAGCAGATTTATACACTTGTCCCACTTACTACAGAATATATGCATCCAGCACTATTTCAAAGCCTGGGGCCACTGCTCTCTTAAGATTCCAATAATTAGATAAAATGGGATCCTGTTATAACTCTGCTAAGGAAAAAAACACTCTATATCTATCAATGTAATATTTGAATTATGCTGCTGAAAAGAAACATGTCCAGTAGCCTCACTGGTTCCTAATGCATCTACACTGTTGGGTTTCCTAATTCATCTACCTTGGCTCTAGCTCTCGCAGAAGTATCCACTACTAAGTCATGAAGTACTCAAATTTTTTTGGTTGAGTTATGACTCCTGAAATCTCTGGAAATGTTTAGTCTACACAAATGGTCTCCATCCCTCAGTGGACCATGTATTAAAATTACGCCTAGATTCCGGTAGGTTGCCTGATTTCTGTGACTTTATAGTGTACTCGAAGTTCTGTAGTCGTTTTATCGCACTATTATCAAAACTCTCCATTTTTTCCCTGGGTGAAAACCAAAAACAATTATTTACTCTTGTCACATCTGTCTAGCACAAGTCATATATAAAGCAAAGCACAGATAATCCTATCAGGCAACAAGAGACCCTTTACATCCTACTGTGATACATGGACTCAATGGTAACTTTGCAAAGAGTTTAATTAAAAGCTAAAGAGGTGCCTGTATGCATTCATTTTGTTTGTTGTTGAGGAATAAGCAGGTGCTCTCTTACTTAGCTATTTTGGCCTACAGGGAAAAAGAAAAAGAAAAAACAAAATCCCCCCCCCAACCAAACCAAAACAAAACAAACATCAGAGGAGAGGAGAGAATCTAACAGATCGCCCAGGAAATTCCAAAGTTTATTTCTCATCATAAAGTGTCCAGACAGCTGCACTTTACACAGACGGCAAGAAACAACAGAACAAATGATAAAGACAATAACAGCTGTGAGGTCATTAACACAGACTGGAAGAAGGCTCAACTGCTAGTACATCTCTAAGATCAATGACATCAACGGGCATGGCCACCTGCTTCACACAGCACACAGCTTAGCAGGTGGGCACTAGTAGTTTCTTGAGGGCAGGGACCAGACTATCTGCCTTTTGATTTAGCTTGGCTTGGGTATACTGCACCACAGCTGGTGAATTGTGACTAGTTTTTAAGTTCATTATATAGAGAAAAATAATAACGTGAACACACACACACACACACACACACACACACACACTTTGTTGACAAATGAAGGACCTGTTGGCACACAGGCACCTTCCTTCTCTCTCCTGCCTCATTAAATCTCCATGTTTCCAGAAAAAGAAAAAAAAAAGGGACAATCTTACACAGATGCCTGGCCTCATAGAAGTGAGAGGAAGCTGGGCTGGCTAATTTTCTCTAAGGGTTAGGCATTCACTGTAGTTTATTTTCTCATAGATTTCTTTAAAGACAAACACAAATAACTAGGAAAATTTGTTTCAAACAACCAACTCTTCTATTTCTTAGCATTAAATCATTAAGGTTTATAATTAACATTATAGAGGCAAAAACAAGGCTTCATTGGGAAATATATATCCTAGCATATCCATTAGTGTGAAATGTATGTATGCATGCATGCATGCATGCATGCATGTATGTATGTATGTATGTATGTATGTATGTATGTATGTATATCTCTCTGTGTGTTTGGGTATGTATTAGGAGACTTGCTTTCTCACCTAAGCACCTTTACATATTATCTTACTTTATTGCCTTGGAAGCTGATCCATTGGAAATATTATTCACACAGAAAGTTTTTTAAACTGAATATTTCATCTACATTTCAAATATTATCCCCTTTCCAGGTTTCCCCTCTGCAAACCACCTCTCTAATCCCCCCTTTCCTGCTTCTATGAGGGTGCTCCCCCACCTACTCACCCACTCCCACCTCACTGCCCTAGCATTCCTCTACACTGGGCATCAAGCCTTCACAGGACCAAGAGTCTCTCCTCCCATTGATGCCAGATAAGGCCCCTTCAGCTCCTTCAGTCCTTCCCCTAACTCCTCCATTGGGGTCCCTGTGATCAGTCCAATGGTTGGCTTTAAGCCTCCTTATCTGTATTAGTCAGGATCTGGCAGAGCCTCTCAGAAGACAGCTGTATCAGGCTCCCACACAGAAAGTTTTAAAAGAGTACAGTTCAGTGTCTTGCCCAGGTGCCCCAATTAGTAAGCAGCTGAACCAAGGTTCAAAGTCAGGTGTCTGGAGTATAGGGTCTGCTCTTAAACTCTGTTTCATAATCTGTCTATACCAAAAGATGGAGGAACCAGGAACAGGTGGTAATACAAGACATTAAAAATCACGTAGGAAAAGAAATAGTCAAAGGAAGGGAAGTTCAAGGAACAGACCACAGCAGCACCAACCTCACAAAGTCAAAAGTAAAAGGCAAGGGCCGTAAGAAAAAGCAAAATGAAAAGGAAAAAGAAAAGAAATGAGCAATGATGATGGGAAGCATGAAGTTGGGCGTGTCGCCGGTTTCATAATGAAACTGGGACACCAGAACTCCCAGAACCTGCACACCGCCTTTTGTCTTGTCTAATCAGAAGACTCGATGAAGATCCCATCAGAAAAGCTGATAAAAATTCCAATTTACATATGAATAACACTTCCACTTCTGGAAAAATCGCATGCTTCCTTTATTGTTCATAAGACATTAGCTCTCCCCTGAAGAAGCCCTGATATCTATCTCAATTCAAACTCAGACACAACTGGTCTCTATTGAAAGCATCTCTAACAGCAGCCAGTAGGCTGTGTTGGAAATCAGAAGCACCAAATTCCAAACAGATTTTTTTTACCAAGACTCTAATGATGCTTGTTATACCGTGAAAGAGGAAAAAAAAAAGGAACAAATTCTACAAGCCAATCTGTCAAAAAGCACCTCCGATGAGAGTGGTCAGTGTACAAGAAAAACCTCCAACGACAGAGGTCGGTGTGCTTATGCTCGGCGGACCTACAGGGCAAATAAAAGTGAAAGGGAGGCAGCAAAGGTTTGTTCGCATGAGAGACAGGCACCACAGATGATTTTTGAATGATCATAGGTATTTTTTGCTTGATCATGGCCTCCTTGTTATTGAAAACATCTACCTCTACCTCTACATACATAATAAACACACAACACACAACACAACACACACACACACACACACACACACACACACACACACACACACACACACACACACACTTTTAAAGAAGACAGAGGCCAAAGTTCTAGGCTCTATTATATATCTTAGTAAGCAACCTTGTCTTTTGGTCCTGAGTTTAATTCCTATTTTATTTTTTTAATTATTTATTATTTATTGGATATTTTATATATTTACATTTCAAATGTTATCCCCTTTCCCGGTTCCCCCTCGCCCATCCCCTCTCCTCCTGCTTCTATAAGGATGCTCCCCCTCCCCCCCACCCATTCTCACCTTACCACCTGGGCATTCCCCTGCACTGGGGAAACCAGCTTTCACAGAACCAAGAGCTTCTCCTCCTATTGATGACGGACAATGCCATCCTCGGCTACATACGTGATTGGAGCCATGGGTCCCTCCATGTGTATTCTTTAGTTAGAGGTTTAGTCCCTGGAGGCTCTGGGCGGGGTCTGGTTGGTTGATACTGTTGTTCTTCCTATGAGATTGCAACCTTCAGCTCCTTCCAGTCCTTTCTCAAGCTCCTCCATTGAGATCCCCAGGCTCAGTCTGATGATTAGGTGCAAGCATCCTCATCTGTATTGGTAAGGTTCTAACAGAGCCTCTCAGGAGACATCCATACCAGGCTCCTGTCAGCAAGCGTTTCTCAGCATCAGCAACAGGAGCAGGATTTGGTGGCTGCATATGGGTTGGATCCCCAGGTGGGGCAGTCTCTGGATGGCCTTTCCTTCAGTCTCTGCTTCACTCGTTGTCCCTGTATTTCCTCCTATGACTATTTTGTTCCCCCTTCTAAGAAGAAATGAAGCATCTACATTTTGTTCTTCCTTCTCCTTGAGCGTTGCATGGCCTGTGAATTGTATCTTGGGTATTTTACAATTTAGAATTGTATTTTGGGTGAATATCCACTTATCCGTGAATGCATACCATGTGTGTTCTTTTATGACTGGTTTATCTCACTCAGGGTGATATTTTCTACTTCCATCCATTTGCCTAAGAATTTCATGAAGTCATTGTAATAGCTGGGTAGTACTCATTGTGTAAATGTAGCACATTTTCTGTATCCATTCCTCTCTTGAAGGACATCTGGGTTCTTTCAAGCTTCTGGCTATTATAAATAAGGCTACTATGAATGTAGTGGATCATGTGTCTTTGTTGTATGTTAGAGCATCTTTTGGGTATATATCCAGGAGTTGTATAGCTGGGTCCTCAGGTAGTGCAATGTCCAATTTTCTGAGGAACCTCCAGACTGATTTCCACAGTGGTTGTACCAGTCTGCAATCCTAACAACAATGGAGGAGTGTTCCTATTTCTCCACAGCCTCGCCAGCATCTTCTGTCACCTGAGTTTTGGTCTTAGCCATTCTGACTTGTGTAAGGTGGAATCTCAGGGTTGTTTCATCAGGATTTGCATTTCCCTGATGGCTAAGGGTGTTGAACATTTCTTTAGGTGCTTTGTGACCATTTGATGTTCCTCAGCTGAGAATTCTTTGTTAGCGCTGTACCCCATTTTTCAATAGGGTTATTTGAATCACTTGAGCCTATCTTCTTGAGTTCTTTGTGTACACTGGATATTAGGCCTCTATCAGATTTTGGATTGGGAAAAGATCTTTTCCCAATCTGTTGGTTGCAGTTTTATCCAATTGACAGTGTCCTTTGCCTTACAGAAGCTTTGTAATATTATGAGGTGCCATTCGTCTATGTCTATTGTGATCTTAGAGCATAAGCCATTGGTATTCTGTTCAGAAAAATTTCCCCAGTGCCAATGTGTTTGTGGCTCTCCCCCACTTTCTCTTCTACTCATTTCATTGTATTAGAGTTATGTATGGAGTTCCTTGATCTACTTGGACTTGAACTTTGTAGAGGGGGGATAAGAATGGATCGATCTGCATTCTTCTACATGTTGACCCCATGTTGAACAAGCACCATTTGTTGAAAATGCTATGTCTTTTCCACTGGATGTTTTTTTTTTCTTTTTTCTTTATTAACTTGAGTATTTCTTATTTACATTTGATTGTCATTCCCTTTCCTGGTTTCTGGGCCAAGGTCCCCCTAACCCTCCCCCCCCTATGAGTGTTCCCCTCCCCATCCTCCCCCCATTACCGACCTCTCCCCAACAATCACTTTCACTGGGGGTTTAGTCTTAGCAGGAACAAGGGCTTCCCCTTCCACTGGTGCTCTTACTAGGCTATTCATTGCTACCTATGCGGTTGGAGCCCAGGGTCCAACCGCATGTCCATGTATATAGTCCATGTATATAGTCTTTGGGTAGTCCACTGGATGTTTTTAGCTCCTTTGTCAAAGATCAAGTGACCATAGGTGTGTGCATGTAGCGGTAAATATTAAAAGTATGATGTGCAGCACCTGGCACCATGCCATACTATCTCCTGCTACTCTGTCCCCGTCGGTCTTTCTGCCTCCATGGCTAACCCCACATTGGAGCCAGCTACTCTCTAGCCCCAGCAGTGGCCATACTCTTGTGACTCTCTGCTGTGAACTTTGCTCACACTCCCAGCATCTGCCCGCTGTGGTTATGGTCACAATTCCTAGTATCCTGGTAAAATCAAAAACTCTAGAAGTTTGGAATTTATCAATCAAATTTATATCAGTAAATTCTCACTCCACAAAACATGCACACAAAAAACTCAGAGCCAAATGATATTGATATAAACTGCCCACCTAGATAAAACAAATTGTCCTGTATTAATCCTTTCCTTATAAGATATTCATAGCTACCTATGGATATAAAATCCAGATGGGGGTTGGTCGTCCTCCTCCTCTATCTTCTCCTTTTCCTCCTTCTCTCCCTCTCTCCCACCTTTCAAAAATACTGTCCCTGTCCTTTTTTCCACTGCCCAATCGCAGGCCTTGCCTTACCTTATGCCTGCCCTCATCTGCATATATACATCAATCCACATATAGGTTCAATTCTGGGTCTTCAATTCTCTTCCATTTATCTCTGTACCATGCAGTTTTTATCATGATTGTGCTGTAATACAGCTTGAGGTTAGGGATGGTGATTCTCCCCAAAGCTCTTCTATTGTTGAAGATAGTTTTCACTATACTGTGTTTTTTGTTATTCCAAATGAATTTGCAAATTGTTCTAAGTATCCATTTCACCATTTTTATATATGAAATTCTGATGGCAGTTTCTTGAATAATCACAATTTTGCACAACCAAACAAATATGTTTATATAGTGTATATCATATTCATGCTCATACACACACATGCACCCACATACATGCACAGACACACATATAAACACACAGACACCACATCTAGTTTGATGTTTTTGTCATTTTCTACTTCTTAGTTCCCTTACATTAAATTTTCTCAAGAGAGGCAGTTATCTAATTGAAGATATCTTCCGATGGAACATTTAATATCGTACTAGGAAAGCTATTCCAATATTTAACAACCCCAGCTACTGAAAAATTTTCTCACATATAGAAAAAGTTTTAGAGTTGGCATTTAAGTCTCATATTAGGAAGAGGAAAGTATGGGATTCTTTCATAACTTAGGCTTGTAATTAAATCCCAACTTGCATTTGGTGAGCCTGAACTCTGCACAGAAGAAAATGTAAACTTAGAGACATTGCGATAATGAGAGTCAAAGCTACAATAAGCCAAGATAAACAGGATTTTCTTTTTAAAATACAATGACGGGTAACCATGTAGCAAATATCTAAAGGTTAAATGTGAAAAGTTATAAAATCCAGGCACTAAAGTCACATGTTAGCCACATAGGAACACGGGAAAGCATGCAAATGGAGAGGCTAAAACAATAGTTCTCAGCCTGTGAGCCTTGAGACCCTTTAAAGACGTTGGATGGCCCTTTCATAGGAGCCTCCTAAGACAATAGGAAAACACGGATATTTGCATTATCACACAAAGCAGCAAAATTAGAGTCATGATGTAGCAATGAAAATAATTTTATAGTTGGAAGTATAGTGAGTATGGTATTTTCTTTCATATAAGGAACCTAAATTTTAAAAAGAAAGGCATGAAAGAAAGAGAGACTGTTGAGAGAAGGGGGTCCAGCAGAGAGGGATAGGGATGTAAAAGTGGGTAATGAGGGAGATATGACCAAAGTACACCATACACACATATGCAAATTACCACAATCAAAGTTGTTTTATGCAATCCACAGATTTTCATTAAAAAATTCCGATATTTTAAAAGAACTTTCCAGTGCCTGAAGCCTGGCTTCTAAATGCAAAGTGAGCTTTTCTTGTACCTGGAATCTACAACGAGAGGTCTGAGAATTTTGACTTCTTATCAAAACCTCCAAGAAGAACTGACATAGTACACTAGACCCAGACTCTCTCCGTACTTTGTGTATGATCTGCTGGCTTTGTGTTGTGGGAAGAAACTATTACTTTGAAGGCAGCCTCTCAAACCAAAATAATGAAAACAGAAAGAAACAATGCCTTCCGAGTTAAATAATAACATTCCCGTAAGGGTGATTTATGCCTTATACATACGACTCCTTTTGTTTCAGATTTTTAGTGTCGTTATAAAATTGTCTATCTAAATTTATAAAGATATAAATGAAAGTAATATCCTCAGAACTTGTGATCTATGCTCTTAACTTGTCTCTTGGGGAAGCTGAGATGAAATAAAGCTAAACGCTGCTGGAGGTGTTTCTGTAAGGAGCTCTTTCCTGGAATAAAACTAAGTGAGTGCTGATAAACGGGAGATTGTGAAGTTACAACACCCTCATATTAATGTGCGAGCTTACTGTTAAAATACGGTAAAAAGACAGCGGATATTGCCAGCCTCTTATTCCTTCATAAAATTCTAAGTAAAAAAAAAAGAGAAAGGTTATTATCAACCACAGCAGAGATTAAATATGATGACACCATCCAAGAACTCTTCTGTCCAATTTTATAAAATAAAAGAAGCAACCAAACAACAACAATAACAAAAGCCTCCAGCAAACCAGTTATTTGTTTTTCTAGAAGTCTGGATAATTAAATATAAAAAACAACCAAACAACAACAACAATAACAACAAAACCCCAACAAATCAAAGCTTTTTACTATTCTAGATGTCTTGATAGTTACACAAGCTCAAACGCTAATGATGAACATGCACTTGCTTTATAGACAGGCCTTACTGCTTCTAAGGCTTAGCTCTGGTTTCTGCAGGAAACTCCAAGGTTCAGTGAAATGGAAAGTACTGCCTGTTTGGCATTGGCACCGTGGTTGTCTGTGTAGATGTGATCTCAGCCAGGAGTGATAGTGCACTTATATAATCCCAATATTTGGGAAGCTGAGACCCAGGACTGTGAGTTATAGCCCAGTGTGAGCTATACAGCAAGACCCTGTCTCAAAAACTAAACAACAACAAAAGATTATTCTGCACGACACCATGATTATGTATCCACAGTGTTGGCCAAAAGTGTGAAATACTTGGTACTTTGCTGAGAATTGTCTCATTTTGATTTTTGAGCACCTCAGAAGCACAGTGGTGGCTCTTCGTGATCTTTGCTCTTTTTGTTTGTTTGTTGAAAATTTATTTATTTTATGTATGTGAGTACACTGTAGCTGTCTTCAGACACACCAGAAGAGGGCATCAGATCCCATTACAGGTGGTTGTGAGCCTCTATGTGGTTGCTGGGAATTGATCTCAGGACCTCTGGAAGACCAGTCAGTGCTCTTAACCACTGAGCATCTCTCTAGCCCTTTTGTTTCTTTTTTTTTTAAATTGAAATTAATTTTTTCAAATGATTTATTCTGATTAGTTTCCCCTCCCTCATCTCTGCTAATCCTCTCTACCTCCCCACTCTTCCAACTCCATGCCCCTCCCCACACACAGTCTCTCTCAAGGAAACAAATAAACAAAAATAAAACAAAACAAAACAAAGAAAAGGCATGAGAAAAACATATACAGTACACACACACACACACACACACACACACACACACACACACACCACACCCAGTAAAACAGAAATTGAAAACCATAATATATGAGCAAAAGACCAGAAGGTAAACAAAGAAAGAAAGAATGAATGAAAGAAAGAAAGAAAAAAGAAAGAAAGAGAGAGAGAGAAATGAAGAAACATCTCTAAAAGAAGTTAAATTGAAGCTTTTATGATCATCTAACTCCAAGGTCTTGCATTTACTAGACTTCTTACTACCTGTGTCTTAGGGTCCTGACCACTGCAAAACACCCAGAGTGGCTTCTGCTCTTCTAGCTAACATGAACATATGTATTTATTCCTCACCCATCTCACATGCTCTTGAGAATGAGAGGCAGGCATGCAAAGCTATGTTAGTAGGAAGGAACTTGAAGAGGATCCTCAGAGAATAAAGACTTCAGCAGACATACTAAAGAAGCATGGAGCGTCTAGAACAGGAAGGGGTGGCAAGAGGGGAGGAGATGGGAAAAGGAGCGGAGTGATTACCTTCCACAACCAGAAAGGCTTAGAATTCTGAAAGGGCAAGTGCAAATATCTCAGGAAGATGAGGTATCAGGAGATGGAGATCTAACACTAAACATTAAAATCTACAGTTCCTTATATGTAGAAAGTAGCTACTGTCCTCTGCAGCAAACATGATACTCTATTCGGGTCTTCCTGCAACAAGAAATATTCGGCAATATTTCACTGAAAGCAGAGACTTTGCTAAAATAAGTAAAGATAAAAAAGCAATAGTAAGTCCATGTAAAATGATTCCCAAAATAGAATCCCCTAGTCAATTCACATCACTCTAGGGCAAACTGCACACTGGAGTTCTAGTTCTGTTTTCCTTATCCTTGAATAGAAAGATAACTATGCTCATGAGAGAGCTGAAAAAGATATGACAAAATGCCTAAGAGCAGACAGCCCAAAAGAATATGAACAAGATAATACAAGCCTAGATGAAAACAGATAACTTGGAGATGTAAAACAATATGTTTATATATTGTCCTAATGACTACTTTATGAGGGGAGTTAAAAAACTTGCTTTGTAAAACAGAAAAGAAAATGCAAATAACAGCCACTGCGCCAATCTTAGAACAGGAGGGAGCCAATGACCATCAATGGGCTTTCAAGACGAACTATTCCATGGAAAGGCTAGGACGTAAACAGCGAGGGTTTGTGAACCATAAAACGTTTCAGAAGTGAAACAACATATAATTGGAAAGGTGAACTATATTAAAGGTTATTAGTCATACACTCCAACTAATATCCCTGGAAACAAAGAAAGCAAACTGATCAATGAAAAGGATAAATGATCAAACAAATGCAGTATGAAAACCTCCCATGTTGACCAGCCCAAATGCGCTGACTGAAAAGATCCACCACAGGCAGAGAGGCATGAGTAAGCTACAGATAATGCAGGACTGAAGGACTGAAGCCACTTCAAGGGAAACATTCCAAATACAAGAAGAACCCCCCCTCCGTTATCACACAGAAGACTGCTTTTAGAACACCCATCCTTATGAGCTTAATTACCCAGCATATGACGCCCATGAAAACTGTGTCCCTAGTTAGAACTATATTCCTCTGTGTCTGCCCTTTCTGCCTATCTTGGGATAAGAGGAAATTGTTGCATTAGGAAAACTCAACATTCAATCAGAGCTCCATCTATGTGGAACTCTATATATACTGTAGGCACACATACAGATGAAATGTACCTATCTGCATTATAAAGATAAATGCATCTTATCTATAACATTTTTTAATTCTTCAAGATCTCTGTAAACAGGTCTTCTCTAACAAGCATTTCCAAGCATTTATTTCAATATCAATCTCCGTGGTTAAGAAAATTTATTTTTACATTATGTGTATGAGTCTTGCACCTGCATGTGCCTGACCTGCGTGTGAGCTGTCCCCATGTAGACCAGAAGAGGATGTCTCATACCCTGATTGCAGTTACAGTCACTCCCTGTCATGTGGGTGCTGAGACTTGAACCTCTGCAGTAAATGCCGCATCTGTGAGGGGAGGGAGGTATGACTATTACTTCCCTTATTCTTTTACTTTTAATTAATTTTAGATCTTTATATTTTAATTTTTAAATCATGGCTTTTTGATAACTATCTTACAAAATTCCCAAACAATTAACAGCTGACTCTCTGAACTGGCTCAAGCAAACAGTTAGTAGCAAGATTTATCCACTGAAGACTCGCCCCAAGCACACCTAACCATTTGAACACCTCCCCTGCCTCTCAGCATCTTTCTTAAGAAAATTACATTTCCCAAAAACCTGACATTTACTATGACTAATTTACATAGGGAAGAAAACACAAAGATAAACCACCATGAATATATACTTTCATCAACAGAAACAAACATTACCATAATTCGTGACATTTTTTGTCATGTAGTATGATGGATGGAGTTGGGAAGAGAAAGAAGGAGGAAATGAGAAAGGAAAGAAGAAAGGGCATAGGGAAAGAGGAAATTTTTTCTCTAAAAATTTGATGATACAATTTTATTATATTTGAAATTACAATTGATTTTATCAATAGATAAAATAATTTAAAGATAGAATGTTTAGACTTTGTATTACCAAGAGGTAGTATATCTGAGAAAAGTCCTTTTAAGTCAAAGATAATGAAAACATTCAATATACTGGGAAAGTTTATAAAAGTATTTGATTTGATTTCCTCTCTTTGAGCATTTTAGAGATTTCCGGTTCTGTACTCTTTCCTTATAACCATCACTTCCATTATTTAATCTTCATTCCCAAGAAATACAACTTTTCATTCTTTCTGGAGAGGTGTGCTTTTGTGAGTGTTCAGTGGATAATTAAATGAGTTACGCCCCCAAACCTTCATATGTGGTTATTAATAAGCATGTTTCTTTGCCCCAAAGACTTTAAGTTCCATTAAGTCAGGGACTCTCTTACCCTGTTTACCACTGAGACACTATACCTCAAGTAGTGCCTGTTTGCAGAAGTAATCAATAAAACAATTTATAGATGAACAGGCAAGCATTTTAAGAGTCCCATGGGCTATAAACATAGAAGGGTAAGGACAGGATTCAAAAGGGAAAGCCATTCTTAGGGCCAACATCATATAAGGCATTGTTCTTGAGGAGTGTGAATTCTGACAGATGAATGTCACAGATCAATACTATGTTTACTTTGTGGTCTAATGGAATAGGGGTCAGCTGGACATTGTTCCCTTGGGCTATGGTATAATATGATTCTATATACTGTATTTCATGTATAGAAAGGCATTTGGAAGAAGAATGACACATAGCATATAGGATTATATTGTGCCGCCTTTCAGGGATATCGGTATCAGAGGGCAGACTGATTTTTCTGCCTTGTGAAAGTGCACTTGAAACTGTGTCTAGCTTATATGATTGATTAACAGATTAAGGGGCTCAATGAATGTAAGGGGTTGAGAAAAGTGGTTGCCCAGAATAAATGAGATAATAACAAAAGGTAATTTTGTTCTTTGTGTTTTCTTCTACATTCCCCAAACCACAAATCAATTCCATACTCAGATAATAGTATTCATATGAAAATGTTGCATCCATAACAATTAACATTTGTGGGGAGCCACTTTCTAGAGAAAAGTGTTCACAAATGCAATATTGATTCACCTCAGATTTGAAAAGATTCTATGAAAAAGTTTTCATTGTCTTTTATTTTTGAGATTGAGGAAAAAAATAAGAAAAGGATATTTAAAATAGTTTGTACAGCTTCACCAAGATAGAGAGATACCCAACCTCCTGGCTCCAGAGTTCATACCACTGAGTATTCTCAAACCAAAGCAAAACTCACAAAATCACTTGTCTGTATAGCTGAGAATTAGCAGGAATATAGGGAGCGACAGGCATGGGCACCTTCTACTTTGCAATCTTCTTGTTTTTCTTCTCTCCCACTTACAGAATTTAATGGGATCCAATGAAGACCTTTGTGTGTATTCATTTGGCTGTAACTACCAGTATCAATCCAGTCACACAATCGTGAATATGCCATTTGAAAACTGTGAGGATAGAGCCTTTTGAATAAGCTTCATGTGAAACCCAGTCCCTCCTGTATTATTTCTCCATCTTCTTCTCTGAGATTAAATCAATGGTTAATTCGTCACCTTGCCTTAAAGGGGTGTTCCAAAGCTCTTCAATTTCACTGGCATTTCTGTTCCCGTTATAAATGCCATGCCTCATCAGGGTCAGGTAATGAAATGTGATGTCATCTATTTGCTTGAGTTTTCAAGGGCAGTTGGTGAGACTGCTGCTGTATACACCTTATCCATCATCTTACATGGCCTTGACTAAACCAAGAACAGAGACTGCTGGTAATTTTTACCCTCTAGGCAAAGCCTGTGCTCAGTGCAGAATAGAGAAATGAACACAACAGAAAAATCATTCCTAAGAGATCTTGAAAGCACACCCACATCAGCAGGGTAACTTCTGGGTGTTTCTGGTTCTCTGTTTTACCCAACACATAAGAGTTCATAAAAACAAGCATTGAAATGTTTCTTTTTCCTATGAATCTTTATGGTCTTCTTTTAAGAGACTTAGAAAATTGTAGAAGTGAGAAGTGTAGAATTTATGGTTAATCCAGATTCTTTGACCTAAAGGTTACTGCAAACAATGTATGTGTGTGTATGTATGTGTGTGTGAACATGTGTGTCTGTTTGCATGTGTGTGAGAGAGTGTGTGTGTATGTGTATGTTGTCCTATTTTTTATACTTATAAATTTTTCAGTGCATGTGAACATATTTCACATTATATCAATTGTTATCCCTTGTGTGCGTAAACTACATGGTGCTAACTTTGTTACTGATAATTTTGAAATGTATTTTCTTCAGAATATATATGCTTGCTTGATAATTCCATTTAATACATGGAGTGCTTCTGACCATCTCCTGTTACTAGAGGAGAGTTTATTCAATCAACTCATCTGATTGCAACAATGTAGAATGTTGGTTTGGAAAATGAAATGATATACTAACTTTTTGAGTTTATGACTCAAGTAATCATGTGTCTATTAACTATTCTGTAGTCTTAAAATTGTACCTAAAGTGGAAAAAGCATCTCAGAAGTCTAAGATGTAGCAACAATTTTTTCTCTTTTATGGCTTTGTTAAGTGAGTCATCTTGCTTTTCACAATGCCCCACCTTAATCTATTTTATTTAAATTCTTTCTTTTAACCACTCTTATTTGTTTCCATCTATTTTGCTGTGCACTGTTTTCTCCTGAGACACAGTGAAAAGGGAAATCGTGCTCTGATCCACTCATACACTCTATCCGTAGCCCAGTGGGAGCTGCAAACTCACAATGGCGTGTTACTGCCTCACAATCGTGTCAGCATCTATCTATCACCACCTACAATGATCCAGAGAAACGCTTCGGCTTCCTCCATGATTGTAAACAATAGAATAATAAAGCAAAAGATGGGAAAACATCTTGAAAGAATACAGTGAAAGGATAACATTTCTTCCTTTCTTCCCGTGGCTAAGTCACCTGAAATCCTTACTGTTTGTCTATATTGGAATTATTTTTAGTTCTTCTTTCTCCTAAATCTGAGGGAGAAGCTGAGTTGCTTTGTGGCCTCAATGGCTAATCACAGTAGCTGTCCTCATCCCCAAAGGATGACGTGTTACCCTCCAGGTAAATGGATTGTCTGGCTATGAAAATAAGAGAGAAGATAAGACTAACCTCCATCCATTATAAATATAAAGCAGAACTGAAAAGGGGACATGGAGTAGAATCAGCCTACTTTTTCAAGAATTTAGGACAAGTATGTACTGGAGTTTCTCTGTAATGTATTTGTCAATTGTAACAGACCTTAATCATGAGTAGGCTGTTGTGACCCAAGTATATAAAGAAACTTAAGAAATTGCCCCAAATTGAGAAATTAAATGATACTTCAAGAAAAGAAAGTTCATTAGAATTCTTCTGTCATTTTTTTTCGAATTGTGTTGAGCACACTGAAATTGAAATCCAGATGCCTAGCAACTTCTCCAGTGGCAAGCAACGTCTGTAGATGACAGGAGCATGGCTACACAGGAGATGGTTAGAACTCATGTCCACCTTGCTTAGGACATGTTATGCTCATTGACCACAGACCTCAGCATCATTCCACTTTTCTAGGCTGTGACCTGGGTATAAGTGTGAGATTATGCAGTATCCGATGTCCTGTGATTCGCCATTTTTCACTCAGCGAAGAATTCCCAAAATTTGTCCATGTCCTGTTTAGGGAAGAAATATTTTGAAGCTACATGCTATTCTATTATATGTACCATCCATACTTTCTTATTTATTCATTTGGTGAAGGGATATAGAAATTGATTTTTTTTTTGGATGGGGTATTGATCAGACCCCTGTTCTCAACGGTTCCTCATATCTGTTTCCAAAGGTGTTTGGACAGCAAGCAAGTGCCAAAACACTTGTATTTATGCATTGCTTATTCTGTGCCTCCTTTGGAATTGTTCTATTAATTTCACTGAGCATCTTAGTGAAAACTTATTTCTAATTTTTGTCCAATAAATTAAATAACCCCACTTCATGAGGGTTGTGTTGGAGATTGGTGCTAATGCTTGGAATCTGCATGTCCAGACACCAAAGGTCCTTGTCCCCAATTTTTGATCTATCAATAAAAATGCCAGGAACTAATGGGCAAAGGGTAGGACACTGAGAATTGTGAGGGTAAGACACAAAGAGAATCAGAAGGTCCCGAGAAGAAAATTGAGACACGGTAGTGGCAGGAGATAAAGCCAACCAGCCATGTGAGTTTTCAGGCCAATGGCCACTTCCCCAATTGGGCCTTGGATAGCATGGGAAGGTTTAGGAGTGCCCAGCCCTTGAATTAGCCAACTGGGGTGTGTGTGTGTGTGTGTGTGTGTGTGTGTGTGTGTGTGTGTGTGTGTGTGTGTGTGTGTGTGTGTGTGTATGTGTGTGTATGTGTGTGTGTGTGTGTGTGTGTGTATGCATGTGTGTGTGTGTATGTGTGTGTATGTGTGTGTGTGTGTGTGTGTGTATGTGTGTGTGTGTGTGTGTGTGTGTGTGTGTGTGTTTCATTGGTGAATCCAAAGAGAGCCTGGGTGGGTGTCTGGAAGCACTGCCCACCCAGAGAATGAAGCAGGGTAGCTAAAAACCACACACAACAGGGTTATTTTACAGAATCTTTGCTTATTACTATCTGTGGAGCATCCTTACCTGTCTCTTTATGTTCATAGATTTGTGTTCTGGACAAAGGAGAGGCATCTCTCCTAGTCTTTATGAACTGGACTTATACCTATTCGCTCAGATAAGACTCTTGACCCTCTATCAGCTTATTTCCCCACAACAAAAGCAGATGGTTTAGGGTTGTATGTCCACTCTGATGAGTCATCTAGAAATCCATGTTAATCATCTGCCCAAACCACTGCCTACCTTCTCCCTACCTCCTCCTGCCCTATAGCTAGATTATGTAGACACTTTGGTGTTCTTGGTCAATGAGACAGTTGTTAATGTTTGGGGCAGTTCTGAAGAAGTAGAGGAAGAGGCCCATGATTGATGCTTTCTTTCCATACTAGGAAGCTGACTGGGATTTTCCATCCACTCAACTTGAGATACACATGGAAAGACAGTGACCTCAACGTGAGGCTGTCAGAAGCTCAGGGCCACTCTTTCCATTGCAAACATATTTACTCAGTGATATATTTGGACAAATTCCCTTTGAAGGAAATCAGAAAGGTCCATGATCCCAGACCGCTAAAGCCAACAGAGAGACACCAGCTCTCACTCACCAAGCCTAGGTAAGGACAGTAAGAAAGCGACCATCCACCAGCTACATTACAGTCTTCTTGCAGGAACTCAAACTTGCTGGACCCTCATCTCACATTTTCAATCTCGAGAAGTGGGAGGAAATGCATTTCTGTTGTTTGAGCAACTTGATCTTGCTATGGCCTGAGCTGACCAGGATAATATGGGTATGGTGAAGGTTGTAGTGTCTGGTCTTTCTTTTCTTTGGCACTTTTATAATGGTTCATTTTTTAGGCCAAATAGACAGAAAAATTATAGCCAAATAACGAAGCAACTATGTTCAACCTAAAATGTAGACATCACAACCTTCTAAGATGGCAAACCTTTAGGACCCAGGTGACAGAATGTAATGCAATTAGGGACGAAAGCAGTTCCTTCGTCATTCCCTGTGTATCAGACAAGAGCCCACAGATGCATGGCTGTTCCTTTGTGACAGTGAGATCACATAGCTTGTCTCTCTTATACACCCGAGCCAGGATAGGGAGAAAAAATGACAAGCAGTGGGAACATCTCCATTTATTTAAAATAAAATGTGTGGTGATTTAAATGAAAATGGCCCCCATATGTTCATTTGGAGTGGCACTAGAAGGATGGAGGAAGTTGTCACTTGGGGTGGACTTTGAGATCTCAGATGCTCAAGTCAGGCCCAGTGTGACTCTCTCATCCTGCTGTCTGATGATTCAGATATAAAGCTCTCAGCTACCACTCCAGCTCCAGGTCTATCTGAGTTCTGCCATGTTTCCTGCCATGGATGAAAGGGAACTGAACCTCTGAACGATAAGCCAGCCCCAATTAAACATTTCCATTTGTAAGTGTTGGAGTGGTCCTGGTGTCTCTTAGCACCATCAATAGAATTCTGAACACATGGGATTCCTAGAAATAAAGGGAAGAGAGGTTGGCAGGAAAGGGATATAAGGAGGATAGAGAGAGCAAGTTATTGGGGATAAGCAGACGGGAAGGTAAGACATGATGCTATTAGAACAATGGTGTCAATGGTCTCATTTGCACTCACTGGCTTTCCAAGGCCAGGTACTCTATTCATACTGTGAGAAGGTACAGCTTACATAAATGATCGATATTTATAAAATACAGCATATTACACAGACTTTTATAAGCTTGACCTAAAATGTAGCAATAGTGTCCCGATACTAAAGTTAAATAATTTTTAAACTTCATTTCCCTTATTATTTTTATAGACATCACAGTTTTCTCATCTACATTGAGTAACTTTGACAGTTATTTTTAGGGGAACCTCTGACATGACTAAGCAAGCATACATTTAAATTAAAAAAATTTCTATATAAATGTTTTAGTTTAGTCAGGATACACTTCTGCTGCTACAAGTATGAATCTTCCTACAAAACGATCTTCCAAGGAAGAAAAAATTAACAGAAAAAAATGCATTAAATGACAAGATAGGTGTTTATGGTAAAAGAGAGAAAAGGAATATGACAAATTACTGGCCAATCCTTTAAGAAATGTTCACCAAGGGGCAACTGATAACATATTGCTGACAAACCTGGAGTCACTTTTGGGGTAAAAGACTCATGCTTTCAGCATATTTCATAGGCATATCCATATCTTAGCAAAAATGTACTCATCTCTAGTGATTGCATCAAACAGGTGGTCACATACAGGAAAACAGTGACAGGGGGAGGCAGGTCTGTCCCATGTACAGAGAGTCCTTTTACTGACTAAGGCCATCCTGTTACTGATTCAAGAGATAACCCTGCTCAGGTTAACAGCAGAAAAGAGCTGATCACTGGAAGGTGGAGCAAGACTTCCTTCTCAGTCTCTCCCACATAAACTGAGGATCTCTACTTGCCTTATTGCTATCTGTCTGTCTGTCTGTCTGTCTGTCTGTCTTATGGCCTTATCTCACATTCTACTTAAAAATTAAATTCACTTCCTCTTTAGCGTTTCCTTCAGTCTCTGCTCGATTTTTTTTGTCCCTGCATTTCCTTTAGACTGGAATATTTCTGGGTTAGTTCTACATGAAGTCCCAGCTATACCACTCCTGGGCATATACCCCAAAGACTCTCTACCATATCACAAAGACACAGGCTCTACTACATTCATAGCAGCCTTATTTATAAAAGCCAGAAGCTGGAAACACCTCAGATGTCCCTCAGCTGAAGAATGGATACAGAAAATGTGGTACATTTACATAATGGAATACTACTCAGTTATTAAAAATGAGGGTATTACAAATTTTTCAGGCAAATGCATGGAACTAGAAAATATCCTCCCGAGTGAGGTAACACAGACCCAAAAGGACATACATGGTATGTACTTACTGATAAATGGATATTAGCCAAAAAGCTCAGAATGCCACAATACAACTCATAGACCATATGAAGCTTAACAAGAAGGAAGACCCAAGTGGATGCTTCAATCCCACTTAGATGGGGGAATAAAATAAGAATGGGACGCAGAAGGAGAGAGAGACCTGGGTGGAAGAGGGGCAGGGGAGGGAAAAAGGGGGTAAGATCAGGTATCAGTGGAAACAGAAGAGAAGCCCAGAAGGCCAGGAGAATGAATAGAAATATGTAGCAGTGTAGGATAGGGAACAGTAGCCACTAGAAAGTCCCAGACACCAGGGAAGCAAGAGGTTCCCAGAACCCAATGGGGATGACATTAGCCAAAATGTCCAACAGCAGGGAGATAGAATCTGAAAAGACCACCTCCAGTAGATAGATATGGCTCTCCGTTGTGGATGGGGCCACCATCTCAAAATTTTTAATTTATGTATATTCTTTAACATTTATAAATATTGGCTAAGATTTCATCTTTTTTATTTTATATATTTTTATTTACATTTCAAATGTTATTCCCTTTCCCAGTCTATAAACCACTTATCCCATCCTCACTCCCCCTTGTTCTAAGAGGGTGATCCCCCTCCCCAACCACCCACTCCTTCCTGCCTCCCTGCCCCGACATTCCCCTATAGTGGGGGTCCAGCCTTGGCAGGATCAAGGGCTTCTCCCCTTGGTCCCCAACAAGGCCATCCTTTGGTACAAATGCAGCTGGAACCATAGGAACTGCCCATGTGTACTCTTTGGTAGGTGGTTTAGTTCCTAGGAGCTATGGAGGTCTGGTTGGTTGATATTGTGGCTCTTCCTTTGGGGTATTATTATTCTTATGGGGATGCAAGCCCCTTCAGCTCCTTCAAACTCACATTTCTGGTCAATTTTCTTGCAAGAAAAATGTTATCAAACATGTTTAACCTCGAACATATTTTAGCTTTATTTTATGTCTCTGCGACACAAACATATACATTAAAATTTAAGTTTTAAAATGTGCACTATGGTCATCACATTGGAATTTTATCTGTCTTAAAAGAAACTTTAAATCATGAACTCTGCAGGTAAATAGCTGAAATTAAAATCTATACCAGGTGAGATAACCCATATCATATCTTCTCCTTTAACTCTAATATCCTAA
The DNA here is from genome assembly GCF_011064425.1 of Rattus rattus. Classification (NCBI taxonomy): domain Eukaryota; kingdom Metazoa; phylum Chordata; class Mammalia; order Rodentia; family Muridae; genus Rattus; species Rattus rattus. The sequence goes on from NC_046156.1 coordinate 188,018,510, forward strand.
GAAAAGGGATCAGGTTCATTCTGCTCATGGCTGTGACTCTATCAGATGCCTAATGACCAACCATACACTGCACATCGTGGGGTAAATAGAAGAACTCAGGATTTCTAGCAATTTTGCCATAAGTACTTTTAGAATTGATTTTCTACCTTATATTTTACCAATGAGTTTTATAATGTTAGACATGTAAAAGAGTTCTGTTTAGAAAATGTTACAGGAGGCAAAATCAAAGCAGTGGGAAACAATAGGGCAAGGTTGGATATAATGTTCCCATAGAGAAATGCAGAAGATGCAGTGCATGATGTTACTACAAATTCATGAAACTTCATGTGCTTTCAAGAAAACATGGAAATGATTTTATACAGGGAAACATGATCGAATGGTCATCAGATACATCAAGGCATTATGGCAAATCAAGTTACAGACTTTTATAGCAAGATGTAATATCCAAGAAGCTTTATTCTTTTTGTCAAAATAAAATAATTGACCTCAATTTCCTAAAGAGTTCTTATTCACTTACTTCTGGGTCTCACAAATGTTCTTTCATGTTGAATAGATGACTGTCAGAGTCCTTAAGATGGTGAATTCTAACAAAACTAGCTAAGGAAGTTTCCATAGAACTCTTTTAACATCAGCTTTAATAAAAGACTTAAAGCCCAGGATCAGATAGTTTTAGTGCACAATTAAACCAAACTTTCAAAGAAGAGTTAATACCAATACTTCTCAAATAATTCCACAAAATAGAAACAGAAGGAACATTGTCCTATTCATTTTATAAGACCATAGTTACCCAGATACCCAAAGCACATAAAGACTCAACAAAGAAAAGAATTACAGACCAATTTCCCTCATGAATACTGATGCAAAACACAGTCAATAATTAGAATCCAATAACACAACAGAAAGATCATCCACTATGATCAAATAGACTTCATTGCAAAGATTTGGGGATAGTTCACTATGTGAAAATCAGTAAATGCAATCTACCATATAAACAAACTGAAAATTAAAAATAAAACCCATAATCTATCTCATTAGATGCAGCAAAGGCCTTTGATAAAATCCATCACTCTTCAGGATAAAATTTTTGGAGATATTAGGAAAACAAGGAACATATTAAAACTAATTTACAGCAAGCTATAGTCAACATCAAATTAAATGAAGAGAAACTCAAACAATTCTACAGAGTTTAGGAACAAGTCAAGTTTGTCCATTTTCAACATATTTGTTCAATATAGTACTTGAAATTCTAGCTAGAGCAATAAGACAACTGAAGGGGATCAAGAGGATACAAGTTGGAAGAAATTTAAGGTGTCATTATTTGCAGATGATATAATAGTGTTCATAAATGGCCTATAAATTCCACCAGGGAATTCCTTCAATTGATAAATAATTTAAGCAAATCAAAACAACAATAAGAACAGCAACAACATCAACAACAACAAAAATCAGTAGTTCTTCCATATATAAATGACAGACTGAAAAAGAAATCAGGAAAATAACACCTTTCACAATAACCTCAAATAATATAAAATATCTTGGGGGGTAACTCTAACCAAGCAAGTGAGAGACTTATATGATTAAAAACTTCAAGACTTTGAAAAAAGAAATTGAAGAAGATATTAGAAGATAAATGATCTCCCAGGCTCATTGATCAGTAGTATTAATGGTTCATACAAAAGCAATCTACATATTCAGTGCAATCTCCATCAAAATTAGAACACAACTTTTTATAATTCTTAAAAGGACAATCCTCAACTTCATATCAAAAAGCAAAACAAACAAAAACAAACCAAGGATAGCTAAAACAATCCTGAACAATAAAAGAATTGTTAGATGTCACCCATTCCTCATTTCAAGCTGTACTATAGAGCAATAAAAATAAAAACTGCATGGTATTGGTACAAAAACAGTCACATGAATTAAGATAATTGAAGACCAGACATAAATCTAAACACATATGCACACCTGATTTTAAATAAAGAAGCCAGAAATGTAAACTGGAGAAAAGAATCTTCAACAAATGGTTCTGGTCAAGCTGCATATTTCCATCTAGACAAATGCAAATGGATTCATATTTACCAGCCTGTACTAATCTCATGTCCAAGTGGATCAAGACCTTAGCACAAAACCAGATACACTCAACTTAATAGAAGAAAAGTGGGGAATAGTCTTAAATGCATGAGCACAGGAGACAGCTTCCTGAACAGAATACCAATAGTTCAGGCACTAAGATCAAGAATTAGTAAATGGGACCTCATCGAATAGAAAAGGGTCTGTAAAGGACATCACCAATAAAAGACAAAGAAGTAGCCTACAGAATGTGAAAAAGTTTTCTACTAACTCCACATCCTAGGGCTAATAACAAAAATATATAACGAATTCAAGATACTAGATATAAAAAACAATAATACAATTAAAATGAGGAGCAGATCTAAATAGTGTTCTCAAGTTGAGGAATATTAAATGACTGAGAAACACTTAAAGAAATGTCCAGCCCCTTCTACTTGGTCACGTTGAGCCGCTCCCGGGCTTGGCATCCCTCCGCAGCCGCCATCAGCCTCACCACTATGGATCCCATAAAGTGAGCGAGCAAATGTGTAGGCAGGACCCGGCGTCCTGCACACCACAAAAATGCGTTTCCTGAGGGAGTGGGTGGAGAGCATGGGGGGTAAAGTACCACCTGCTACTCATAAAGCGAAGTCAGAAGAAAACACTAAGGAAGAAAAAAGAGACCAGACGACAGAGGACAACATAAAGACAGAGGCGCCATCGAGTGAGGAGAGCGATCTAGAAATTGACAATGAAGGTGTAATTGAAGCAGACACTGATGCTCCTCAGGAAATGGGAGATGAAAATGCAGAGATAACTGAGGCGATGATGGATGAAGCAAATGAAAAGAAGGGGGCTGCCATCGACGCTCTAAATGATGGTGAGCTCCAGAAAGCCATTGACTTGTTCACAGACGCCATCAAGCTAAACCCTCGCTTGGCCATTCTGTATGCCAAGAGAGCCAGTGTTTTTGTCAAATTACAGAAGCCAAATGCTGCCATCCGAGACTGTGACAGAGCTATTGAAATAAACCCTGATTCAGCTCAGCCATACAAATGGAGAGGGAAAGCGCACAGACTCCTGGGTCACTGGGAAGAAGCAGCTTTGCCCTGGCCTGTAAACTGGACTATGATGAGGGGCCCAGTGCAATGCTGAAGAAGTCCAGCCTCGGGCTCAAAAAATTGCTGAACATCGGAGAAAGTAGTGAAGAGCGAGAGATAAAAAACGAATAGAAAGGGTGAAGAAGGCTCGAGAAAGAGCATGAAAAAGCCCAAAGGAAGAAAAAAGCAGAAGACAATCTGGATCTCAGTTTGGCTCTTTCATGGTTTTCCAGGGGGAATGCCTGGTAATTTTCCTGGAGGAATGCCTGGAATGGGAGGGGCCATGCCAAATGGCAGAATGCCTGGACTCAACGAAATCCTCAGTGACCCAGAGGTTCTTGCAGCCATGCAGGATCCAGAAGTCATGGTGGCTTTCAGGATGTGGCCCAGAACCCATCAAATATGTCAAAATATCAAGAACAACCCAAAGGTTATGAATCTCATCAGTAAATTGTCAGCCAAGTTTGGAGGTCACTCATAATGTCAAAGCCCTTGCTGAATGAAGAACAAAGTTAGCTCACTTACTGGATGTTGCAATAATACAAACCAGTGTACCTCTGACCTCCTGGAGAGCTGGGGAGCTCAAGATAATCCCTACCCTGCATCATATAACTGAGGCATATTACAGTGGTTTGCCATTAGAGTGTTCATTCAGATAATGTTTTCCTATTAGGAATTACAAACTTAAAACATTTTTCAACCTTAAACATATTTTTTAAAAATTTAGGGGATGTCAATTCCTACATTTTTCTTTACTAATCTTTTTCGGTTTTTCCTTTTGAATTACTGGGCGAGGAAGGTGAATGTGGATGATTTACTGCTTTCATGAATGAAATAAAGATTTGTTAGTGGGAAGCAAAAAAAAAAAAAAAAAAAGAAATGTCCAAAGTCCTTAGCCATCAGAGAAATGCAAATCAAAACAACTTTGAGATTCATTCATTGACTAGGATGAATAACAAAATTGATAGATCATATCAGGGAAGACGTGGAGCAAGGAGAACACTCCTCTGTTGCTAGTGGAAGTGCGAACTTGTACAATCACTATGGAAACCAATATGGTGGTTCTTCAGAATGTTGGGAGTTGAGAAACCTCAAAATCCAGCTATCCTACCATTTGTCATAAGCTCAGGGGATACTTAATCCTCCCACAAGGACACTTTCTCTATCATGTTCATTGAGACTTACTTTACAATGGTGAGAAATAGGAAACAACCTAGATGTCCCTCAACAGAAGAATGGATAGAGAATATGTGGTATTTTTACACAATGGAGCATTACCTAGCTCTTAAAAAACAACATCATGAAATTTTCAGACTAAAAGGACTTGAAAAAGTTATCCTGAGTGAGATAACCCAGATCTAGAAAGACAAATATGTCCTGTATTCACTTATAATTGGACATAGTCATTACCTAAATGACATTAATTATAAGCAAGCTCCAATCTGAATACCCAGAGAGGTTAGTTTAAAAGGAGGGTTCTTGGGGAAGGTGAATGCATGAGTCTCCTTGGGAGGAGGAAACAGCATAGACTTTATGGAAGGACTAAGGTCAGATGGGGATGGGAATGGGTGGGTAGGGAAAGGGTGGAGAGATGGGGTGAAGGGAGAGAGTGAAGGGAGTGATGGATGGGATAAAAGGAGGCATTTAGGGGGTGATGTAAAAACAGTGCAATGAAATCTTTCTGGAATCTAAAGATGATCCTAATGAGGAATCCTGGTAATGGGGATACAACTGGCCATCTTTCATAGTCAGGCAAAGCTCCCAGTAGCAGGACTCGGTTGTATACAATTGAGTTGTTAGCAATGGAGTCCCATGGAAATCTGAAAGCAACCCAAGCTGTTGCTAAAATAAAAGATTGCTCTCCCTCAAAGTGACAGTGGGCTCCATTGCCAAGGACAACATCCACACAACTCAGTGAACATGGAGATGATGAGCTGGTGCCTACGTGGAGCCCTTACGCCTTTGTTTTAGTCTCTTTGGTGCAGTATTCTGAAGGCTACCAAAACAGAAACATGGACATCAATCCAGTCACAAAACCTTTGAACTATAATCAGTCCTGAATGTAAAATATGCTAGGGCAGTGGTGGCACAGAACTTGAGAGAATCAACATCTGATTTGACCTAAGGCCCCCTCCACAAGAAGAAACCCACACTTGACACTGCTTGGGTAACCAAGAATCAGAGACTAGATAACCATGAGACCTCGTGTCAAAACAAACATGACTTGTCAAAAACAATTTAGTGAAATGAGTCCTAATGGTATACTTCTATATTCACAGATCCAGTTATCACCAGAGAGGTTTCCTCCTGCAGCATAGGGGAACAGACGCTGAGCACCACAGCCAGGCGTTGTACACAGAGAGAATCTAAATTGGAGGTCTCCATCAAATCCTTCCCCTCAGAATTCATGGAATCCCATGGAAGAGGAGGCAGAAAGTATAAGAGCCAGAGGGGACGGAGGACAGGAAGACAAGGTTCTCTGAATCAACTAAGTGAGAAGCACATGAGCTCACAGAAAAGGCAGCAAATACAGGGCCTCCTGAGTCTTCACACGGTCTTCGTGTCTGTATTATAGCTACGAGCTTAGGAGTTTCATGGGACTGCTAACTGTGAGCATGACTGGGTCTCTTACTCTTGAGTCTTTTCTTGGGGCCATTTTCCTCCTGTTGAGTTGGCATGTCCAACTTTGAGATGAAAGTTATTACTTTGTCTTATATTTTATTTATTCATTACTATTAATTAATTTATTGGCTTTACATCTAGATCACATATGCCCCTTTCCCTCTCTTCCATGCCCCCCCTTTAACCACCTCTCCACATATTATTATATTTTATCTTACCATGTTTAGGTGTTATCTTTTAGAAGTCCGTTCTTTTCTAATAAAAGACAGAAAAGGAATAGATCTGGAGGGAAAGGAAGGCAAGGAGGGACAGAGGACAGGGAAACTATAATCAGGCTATGCTATCTGAGAAAATAACCTATTTTCAATGAAAATAAAATTCAATAATGGGCTTGTAATCAAGAAAATAAGCAGTCCAAAAAGGGGGGTTGAAACTGGATAGAATTTACAAAAAAAAAAATGCTAGTCAAGTTCCAAAAGTTGTTGACATCATTAACCAAAATAGATATATAAAATAAAAGTACTTTCAGATTCCGTCTCACCTCAGCCAGAACAACTATGATAAAAAATAAAATCAAGCTCAGCAGATTCTGGTAAGCTCATGTGGAAATGGAAACTTTTAACTGATGGTGGAAATGTATGTAAACTGGTAACACCACTGTTGAAACCACTGTGGCAGTTTCTCAGGAAATGAAAACCAGAAGTGCCATATGATCCAGCTCTCCCACTCGTGTATGCTATGACAGAGAGAGCTGCACACTCATGCTCATAACAGCTCTATTCACAACATTAAGGAAATAGAATTACACTAGACGTCAATCAAGTGATGAGTGGAAAGTGAAATTTTCTTGGCTGTGAAAAATAATGAAATTTGTAGGAATAGATGAAACTTAAAAGTAACTGTTGGAAAAGGTAACCTATATATTACATTACATATTCTCTCACATTTGCATTTCCTAGTGTCAGATTCAGAATTCCATTTATATTTGAGTTACTATCTATAGAGGTAAAGGAAGCAAGAATGTATAAATATGAAACAATCAAAAATACAGCAAAATATTCCCAACAGGGAAGTGTTTTGTGCCAATTATCTTTAGAAAATCTAAGGGCACAAGTCTGGCCTGACTGGAGCCAATGGCTAGACTTTATCATTTATCAGTGAGACATCTCTTGACCCCATTTGACTTTTAACCTTTAGAAATATTAGTCATTCCCTGGGGATTGTAGGCCAGTGTTGGTTAATGTGAATTATGAATTGAAGCTTTTCCGGCTATGTTCTATGATAGAGACAGATAAGCCTGAGATCTGATTCTTTTTAATTGAACATTGTTTTGCACCACGTTACCTTGCAAAAATATTAATAAAAATGCAAGAACACATGCGCATTTAAACATGGGTTAATGTGGGCCGAAATAGCAATCCTGTAAGCAATCTCACAGAAAGAAAAGTGTTGCTATGAAGTATAAATATACAAATAGTGTTGGGGCTTCAGGAACCTTAAGTTATAGTTCATAAGGATGCAATGTATCTTTTTTTCTTAAATTGTAACTTAATGATTTGATAATGCTATCATATAAACACTTGAAGAATTTCACCTTATTTACAGATGCATCCCAGTGCTTTTTAAGGTACCTTAACATTTATACACATTTGTGCACATACATGTGCATGGATGTGTTTGTGAAATGAGTCTATTTACAAATTTGGTAAAAATAGTTGACCTTTGCCCCACATTTCAATAAGCACACACTCCCAACTCAAAAGAAATATCTAAAATTTCAAGCGATTCAGTGGTTTCTCTGAAATACATGGAGGGAGAGAATATCAAAGAAACTACAGAATGATTGTTAGAAAAGGGACACCATTTTTGGCTGATGACCCAGATGCTGAACTCTTTTAGAGCCAAATCAGCAAGATTAATTCTGTTAAGTAGCTGTTAATCCTATGACCTAGGTATCAGCCTAGCTTGGATCAGTTAGTAACTTTGTAGTGGGAGAGAAAGAACACAGGATTGCCTTTTGTCCATTGAAAGAGAAAACTTTGTCCAAGTTTTTCATGGTAGGAGCCCGAAAATATTGCCTCAAGCTTGATTTATCAGTGAGAATACAAGAAATGAGAAAACGGGAGTTTAGGAGGAGAATGCTGTGAGAGGTTTGAGATAAGGAGTTAGGGAAGGGGCCCTGAGCTTACGGCATGCATTTCCTGTGGGTGTTTCTCACTCCTTTACATCCTTGCCATGAATCAGTCCATAAGGGTCTAGTAATGATCCCGTTCCTCATCTCCTAGCCACTCACACAAATCTTGTCCTATTAGCAGTAATGTGTCTCAGGAGTAGACATACTATTCAAACAACTAAGCAGGATTCTTCCCTGGGTTGAGGTAGATACACACAATATAGACAGGAAACTTGTTTCCCATTAGGCTGTATGGCCTTTGCTCTTGCAAAGGACTGTGGGGATGAAACCAAAAGAGAAAGTGATGGAGTCAAAAGTCATGTTAATTATAAAGGTGTCGTGAAGGTACTAACTCTCTAGATATTACACTTATCTTTATAATATCTTTATAGCTAATATAATAATATCAATATTATTGCCATGGTTTAAATAGTTTAACATAATTTGAGTTCACTTTCTTTCATCTGCAAACAAAAGTGTTCTGATTAACACAGACGGTGAGGCTAAGGACCATACCTATTTTTTGTCTGGCATTTACTTTATTTCGTTTTGATATTATAAATTATGTTTTATTGATTCTTTGTAAATTTCACATCATGCATTCCATCCTATTCATCTTCCTGTTTCCCCATCCATATCCATCCTCTGACCTTGCAACCTCACCTCTCCCAAAAGTAAACCAGACAAGTCCAAGAAATCTCACTGTGGAAGCTGCAGTGTGTCACACAGTGTATCCTTTTGCCCAAACAGCTTCACTTACAAATGTTCATTGTGGTAAGATATCGGTCTGGTTCCAGGCCTCTGACCTCTGCTCCACTGTCAATCCTGAATCCTCACTAGGATTCCTCTTGGATATCCTGATGTTTCCTTGGGTATTAGAGATCCTACAGCTTTGGTTCTAAAGGAGCAGACTTTCCCCAAGCTCCAGCAGTTCATCCATGGGGTAGTTGTTGGGTTGGGCCAACTCAAAGCCATGTTTCTGGGCCTGGGTAGTAGCAGAGTTGTTTAGCTCTATTGTGCTCACGTCACCAGGGCCAGTTGTGATAGCCAAGCTAGGTGCAAGGGCCCCTCTTCCAAGTACTGTGGCCAGTGAGGGCTGGAGCCAGCTCACTAACCCTCATGCTCTCAGGGACAGCTCTGCCAGGCCGCTCTGAGAAAGGGTGGGCCAGCTCTGTATAGCCATGGGACAACAACATGGCTGGAGAAGGTAGCCCAGACCAGAAAAATCTGTTTGGAGTGATAAAGGCCGTGGACATCAACACAGGGAACTCTGCTTGCTGATGTTTCTCTCAGATCTCCAGTTCTGCCTCTCTTCACTGTGCACACGCCATTCTGTGTCTCTTTCTCTTCCACCTCTCCCCCACTTATTGGGTGGGGGTCTGAGATTATAATTTAATTATGAAACTTCTCCCTTCCTTTTCCTCCTCCCAAACCCTCAAGGTAGCCAGTCTTTCAAATTCTAGACCTCATTTTCTATTAAGTATTATTGAATATGTATATATATCCCTAAATATAACTTATTCAGTTCATACAATGGCTAATTTTATGTATATTTTAGGGATGGATATTTGTCACTGGATAACCAATTGGTGTGCTACTCCTGAAGGGAGAACACCCCTCCCACTACTAGCTTTCTTCAGTTTCCTTTAGTACTTAGTATAGATTTGAGGCCTCATGGGCTTTTCTCTATATAGTTTAGCATGCCCATTGCTATCACTCTTGTTCTGTTCATATTTGGGTAAGCATGTTGGTGAGACTTTACGGGTGTAGCTTCTGATATTACTAGGAGACACAGTCTCACAGAAAACTCCCTGACTCTCTGGCTTTTACAATCTTCCTTCTGCCTCTTCTATAATGCTCACTAAGCCTTAGGCCTGGGAGTGTTTTGTAGATGTATCTGATTGGACTAATGAGTAAACAACTTAAATATCCTACACCTGATGAAGGGATAATAAAAATGTGATACATATGCACTATAGGATATTATTTTAAAATATATATTCACTTTTTTTTAATGTGTAGGAGTGTCTACATTTCTAATCTCTGTACCTCATGAGTGCCTGGGTCCCATCCAAGGCCCATCAGAAGAGGACATTCGATCCCCTAGAACTGGATAGTTAAGATAGTTAAGAATCACTGGGAGGATGCAGATGTTGGGAACTGATCCTGGCTCCTTTGCAAGAGCAGCAAGTGCCTTAACCACTGAGTCCTTGTGCTTTTGTTTTAGAGGAGGCATGCGTAAGTAAAATGCAACTATTATTAATTATGTGACAAAGTGCTAACCAAAAGTAAAGATCAGTTTGCCAATATTAATCGAGTGGATGTTACCACCACCCACACATGCTCTAATAATGGGTTAATTGCCTTTTAATTGCTTCATGATTAAATGATGTAAGGACACTTACTTTGCTCAGTGAAAATAGTCTGTCATCCTGAAATGCCATGTTTACTTCTAGTCAAAAATATGCTAATGCATTTTAGTTAAATGTTAAGGATAATAAGTACTTATTTGTGGTAACGAGGTCTTAAATACAATCAGTGAAACTATTAATAGAGGACAGCAGGAGAGAACTATTCAAATGAATTTTCAATACAGTGGGGCACTTGGGAGCTTTTTATTTAGGCTTTCTGATGTAAAAGCAAGCAATAGATTATTGCTTTGATTACTGAGCGATCTCTTACTTCAAAAATCAGAAAACTCCTTGGCAGCATGGTTCTTTAACATGACAACTTCTCGTGTTTATGAACCAGTACTGCAGCCTTCCTATGACAAAAATCAAGGACCTGGGAATTATTTTTTATTCATTTAGTCTCCAATTCAGTAATTTATTCCCTGGTACCTGTTGCTCTCTGCTGCTATTGGGTTTCAATTGTTGTTTTTCTAATAACATCATTGGCTTTTTTGTTTTCCTTTGTTGTTTTTGACATCTTTCTGATTTGTAATGTAAAATTCCTATATCTATTAATGTTACATTTTGGATTATGTTACCTAGATCCCAAAGTTTCTGGTAATAGGTGTTTTCCTTTTAATTGGATTCTAGAATGTTTTAGGTTTCTAATTTTTTTTAATGACCCACGGGTTATCCAAGTGTACAATCTTCAGGACCACACATCTGTGTAGTGTCTAGAGATTTACGCACTCCTATGCATCAGTGCATCAATGGTGGGAATGTAAACTTCCACATGTGCTTTTGAAATCTCTGCAGAGATTTGTCAAACAAGTACAAATGAAGATCATGAGTAATTTTATGAAGTTCCTTTTCAGCTAAATTCTTCGGCTTCATAGCACGGACTTGGAGGTTTAGCTTTGAATCGGATGTCCTTCAGGCATAGATGGTTCATCACAATGACATGAGAGAATGGTCAGGAACCGCAGTGGTCCGGGGCTGTAAAGTAGATGACCTGAGGTGATTTCTTTCATGGCTTAGATGCAGAGAGTGAATTGAAGAAGGCTAGAGGGGTAAGATTGCATTCTGGAACTTTCCACTTCAAAAAAAAAAAAAAAAAAACCCTCTTTATACTGCCTCAGAAGAAAGGAGCTGGGAACCTGCCCTCTCTTTCTCATAATGATCTTTATCTCTACTACAGTGCATGTCAAAAGAAGATTATGAAGTCCCTGTCACTCATCCCTGATGAGACCAGGCTTTGCAATCAGAGCGAGACTTCAAGTTAAGCCTCGGTGCTCTAAAGGAAGATCAAGGGCAGCGACTTCAAGTTAAGCCTCGGTGCTCTAAAGGAAGATCAAGGGCAGCCCATTCTTGACTCTGTTGTTTGGTTTGGTTTTTACCGTGTGTTGAATGAATTCATGTGTACCACATGTGTGCAGCAGCCTGCAACGGCCAGCATTGGCTTCCTCGCCCACTGCCCACTGCCCATTGCCAATACTTGCAGGTAGTTTTGAGCTAACAGTTGGGTGCTAGAAATCAAACCTGGATCTTCTGTAAGAGCAGCAACCACCTTTAATTGCTGAGCCATCTCTCCAATATGAGATTTGCTTTTATCTTATGCATATAAATATTTTACCTGCATGTATATATGTGTGTATGTATGTGTGTATGTATGTATGTATGTATGTATGTATGTATGTATGTATGTATGTATGTATTTTTGTATATCATTTATATGCCCGGTGTCCAAGGTGACCAGAATAGGGTGTCGAATCCTCTAGAACCGGAGTTATAGATGGCTGTATGCTACCATGTGCTACCACCTGGGAATCAGACCTGGGTCCTCTGCAAAAGTAGCAGGTATCCTTAATTGTTGAGCCATTTCTCCAGCTTTAAGGGCAATGTTTAACAGCACTGTCTATATGAGAAACATTACCAGACTGTTCCCAAGTGATCTCTTGTAGGATTCCACACACAAGATTACACGACTCATTTAAGCATGTCATTCAATGGACTCCAGAGTTAATTCACCTCAACATTCAGAGTCAAGCCTACAGCCAATAAATTGCAATTGATTAAATACTTGATATTTTGAGCATGTGCTTGAGGTGCTATAGTGGGGTGAAATGTGTAATTCACACAAAGCAATGAGTTGGACAGGAGACAAAATCACCTGAGATTTCTTCAAACTAAAAAACCCTTTGAACAGCAAAGGAAATAAACCTCAGAGCAGAGTGAGAACCTGCAGAAGACTAGAAAGTAATATCAAACTCTGAACATTTGGGGAGCTAGTAACACTGTGCTCACAAAACACATAAAAAGAACTCAAACATCCAATTTAAATTCAAAAACAAATAGACACTTTCAAAAGAAATATAAAATATAAAAATGGATAAGAGGTTCATGCAAAAGTTATTCGCCACCAGTAATCAGCAGGGAAATATAGTTCAAAATCATAGCAAAATAACATGTTCCCCTTTAGTTAGAATGCCTATGATTGAAAAACCAAAGCTACAAAGTATTGACAAGGATGGCAGGAAAATACAAAACCCTTCCCATTGTTAGTAAATACATATATATGTACACACACACACACACACACACACATTAACATAGTCACTATGGCAAACATCATGGTCATTCCTCCAAAGCTTAAAGTAGTGTTACTATGTAATATAGAAATCCCACTTCTGAATCAGAGAAAGGACTAGAAGAGCTTGAAGGGGCTCGAGACCCCATATGAACAATAATAACAAGCAACCAGAGCTTCCAGGGACTAAGCCACTACCTAAAGACTATACATGGACTGACCCTGGACTCTAACCTCATAGGTAGCATTGAATATCCTAGTAAGAGCACCAGTGGAAGGGGAAGCCCTGGGTCCTGCTAAGACGGAACCCCCAGGGAGTGTGATTGTGGGGGGGAGGGGGGGAAGGGGGGGGGATGGGGAGGGGAACACCCATATTAGAAGGGGAGGGGTAGGGGCTAGGGGGATGTTGGCCTGGAAACCGAAAGGAATAACATTAGAAATGTAAATAAAAATACTCAAGTCAATAAAGAAAAAAGGAAAAAAAAAAAAAAAAAAAAAGAAATCCCACTTCTGAGTTTACTCCCTAAGGAAAAGAAGTCAGTATGCTAAAGAGTCATTTGCATATGCATGTTTGTTGTTGGATGAGTCATCATAGCTAAGAAATGGAAATTTTCTGTGAAAAGGAAGAGCTGTGTCCATAAAAGGACACATATCAGCCAGAAAAGGATAAAGTTTTGCCATTTACATTTACAACAGTCTAGAATTGGAGAGTTTTAGGTTGTGTAAGCCAGGAATAGAAAGACAAATACCAAACAATCTCTCTCACTTGTGTTTCTAAAAAAAGAAGTTGAGAGTAAAATTAGGATTACTAGAGGCTGGAGAAGATGGAGAGAGGGGAGGGTGGAGAAAGGTTGAGTGATTCATAGGGACAAAGTAACAGACATAAGAGATAAGTTCTGCTATTCTATTGCATAGTAGGGTGGGTACAGATGCAATTAATAGAATGTATTTTTTAAGAGATAAAAACAAGAATTGTTAATGTGTTAATTGTAAAGATAAATATATTTGATTTGATTTGAACACTATCACAGTGTACTTCATGAATAAGAATACGGGGTCTTGTTACACTGCCCAGTTACCCTTGAACTTGGATGTCCAATTCATCCTTTCTTTTCTCAGCTTTAGGAGTGCCTATACTCAGTTAGCACAAGTTTTATGTGCCACCTAAAATCTCAAGAAGAAAAACATTAAAAACTATAAGGAAAGAGAGATGAGGAGTCCAGTGTGGAAGCTGTCTTAAAGATTCAGCTGTTGAACCAAATGGGGTATTCCTCATGGAGCCTGGCTTTCTTTCTGAGCTTGAATTATGCAATTGATGTAGGTCCTCTGACTGTTCTTTGAAAGGACTTGGCAATTCTGTACTTCTTAGGTGTGGTTGTAGGGGACAAAACATTCTTCTGGGCTCTTCACTTTATATTTAGGAAAGTGACCGAAGCAGAGCTAAACAAGATAGAGAAGCCAGGTCTGATTTCCCCTGACCTAGCCAATTTTCATTAAGATTCATAACTTCAAAAATTGTCCACACATATAATATATTAATATATATTTGTATATATTATAGTGTGTGTGTGTGTGTGTGTGTGTGTGTGTGTATTTATACATAGCTTTCTGTGAGGAAATGGACAACCTACTTACTCGTGTCTGAGTAAAAGTCTCAGTATGAGAAATTAACCACATAATTGAATGAAGATATTGCCTTGGATTATTCCTCTCTTAGAACTCTACAAAATCTAATGGGGAAACTGAACCCCACAGGCTTATGTAACATTCCATCCAGAAGAATGAAGAGATAATTAAACAAAAGTTCTATAAAAGATGATTTGTAGATTTGGGTGAAGAATCTGTCATGTGTAAAGTTATCTGTGTCATTCTAGAGCTGAGCAAATGTAAGTTGAGTTATCACAACATTTTCATGTGGCTTTTGTAAGGATTGCAACCAAATAGTGAAATTTAGGATAATTTAAAAATTTATTCCCACATTTCCTCCTAAATTTTAAGGTTAAAAAAAAGTACTTTTATTGAAAAATATGCAGAAAATGACCATTTAAAAATAAAACACCACTAACCATACATAGAACATTAATCTTAGGGCCAATGGGAAAGTACATTTAAATCTTTGCACTGCCCATACTACGTAACAGTTCTCATACACTACAAGTCACAGCATGTATATATATACACATACTGAACTGCTGTGAAATAACCTGTCAGCATTGAAGAGTGAGGGACAAAAGGCAGGCATTCAGCCACTACTTTGTCAAATATTAAATGCAATATGAAAGTTACTTAAATGTTGATAAAAATACAGAGAATGTTTAGACTATCTTAAATAGCACACATTATAATCGCATTGTTTAACATTGCAAAGGCTTGCAGCATGACTAATGCTTACATATAAATGGTTACTAAGATACACTGAAGTGTGTCCTTTCCAAATTCAAGAGTTGGAGTTAGAATCCACGGTCTATTAGAATAGGACCTTATTTGGAGAAATGGCCTTTGCAAAGGTAATCAAATGAAAGTGAAGCTGTGAGGTTGGGCTCTCATCTCATTTGACTTAAGATAGAGGTAGATGTGAAGGAACACAGAAAGTCATCTTGCTATAAGGCAAGGAGAGAAGCCCGTAGCAGCTCTCTCCCCAGCAGCTATCAGACAGAACCATTAATGCGAGCACCTTGTTTACAGAAGTGTAGCCTTCAGAACACACCTCTGCATTTAAGTCACCCAGTTACAACCTTGTTTTGGCCTTGCTAGTAAACTAACACACCTGCTCTATGATGCATTGTATTCTGTGTTTGTGTGTGACCCCTTTCCATTCCTCTTCACCTCCACTGGTCAACATTCACAAGAAAGAGTCTACCGCCTCGGAAAACATTTGGCTTGAATCAAGAATATAAAAAGGAATCATATCATGGAGCTTTTAAGAGATCATCATTGCACCTGCTTCTCCACAGATGAGATCTCTAAAGGAGATGTCTATTTCTTTCCAAAAGAGGAAAGAGTTCTAAATGTTATAAAGATCATTGGTCTGTGATGCAGGGTTTTCTATGTATTAACGGTGAATAAGACTTACACGAAGAAAGAAGATACCTGTAAATTGTGTTCCTTATCATAACATGCATTTATCTGATGACCTCTATAGTGTTGGCAAATATCACTATCTAGAAGATAGTCTACTTTTACAAAGCACTGACTGAATGACATTCAGTTTTAATGAAATGATAAATATGATAGCCATTGTAAAGCCCCTGAATATTGGTGACTAAGACAGTTGGAAAGTCCCTGGATGAACAATAGATCTCTGACCTATAGAGTGTTTAACTTCATGGTTTCTAAGCCATTATATATTTTGTTATAACTTTCCAGTGGCACAGTACTTAGAGGTTCACTTATAATTGCTTCTCGTCTTGAGAAAACTCTTGGTAAAACTCTTAACCCACAAACTACGCCATGCAAACATAAGGGAACACAGGAAGCAAATCAGGGCTTACTAATGAATAAAAGCTGAGCTGGGGGCAAAGAATCAGGCTTGATGTGTTTGTCTTACCTGGGGCTCCCATGTTCCTCAAGTTAGTGGAAAGCAAATGTTAGTTGTAACATTATGTCACAATCAGGTGACATATCACTATCAAAGTTCTTTGAACTGTGGTGAAGTGTACTATTATGAGAAGGTAATACGACTAATGTGTGAATGCCATCATAGTATTAAGGGTTCTATAGGTCACTGCATACTCACTCTGACAAATGAGATTGAGGAATGAAATTACACAAGTGAGAGACTTGCTATTTTATTCTTTTTTTTAAAGGTAGGACCTTAACATTTTATTCTGAAATCATGTCTGGCCACAACAATAAAATTTAACAAATATTCACTAAACAGTCTTTACTTCTGCTTCTGGCTGTACAATGCATACGGTATCATAGAACTGGCCACTAGGATTCAAACCCACTAGGACACTTTCCATGTTAAGTGACAGCAGAAGCATCTCACAGAAATCTGTACATACATATATACACAGTCCACATTCAACCGTTTCACATGTTTTTCAGTACACACAGTTGCAGCATTATTAGTCACCTGTCTAAGTTGTTGCTCGATAAAAACCCAAGCCCCTGCCTAGACAGAACTGCAGCAGGTGAGCCGATAGAATTACAATGTAGGGTTGGGGACAGAATCAGCAGGTGGAAGCGGTAGGCCCTGGGTTCGGTCCCCAGCTCCGAAAAAAAACCAAAAAAAAAAAAAAAAAAAAAAAAAAAAAAAGAATTACAATGTATCCTATATATGTCCATTGCAGAGAGATGTACAAGCCCCTAAAAACAGAGAGTCCACAAATACTTTTGTTTTCTTAATGCTACCACAGAATGATGTTGGGCAATATCAAAACCTTTACCAACCGAATCAGTTGATTTTTTTTTTCTAAAAAAAAAAAAAAAAAGTCTTCTGCTTACCAGAAATATTCTTGATGAAAAAAATTACAAAAATGAGTGTTCTCTTTAAAATAAGTCATGCTTTTTAAGATTCCAATATGGCCCAATGCTACTGATGCCTAAAGTGTTTTTTCCAACCTTCTGATGGAGTCACGTAACAGGACTCCACATCACCCAGTAAGTTTAAAAGTGGCTTGAGTGCCATGCACCCAAATTGTAAAAAATCCCTAGCTGGCCTTATTTGAGCCAGGCACATTAAAAAAAAAAAAAAAAGAATGCACTTTGGTTCAGACCAAATGCCCTGGGATTAATCACACTATAAAATTAAATGGTTTGAGGTAAATTTTTGCAAATACAGTTGACTTTTGTCTAGTGCATTTCATTTCATATCATTGAGTTTTTGAGTTTTAATTCTCTTTAAAACTAAACACAATCATGTGCATTCAGATAGAGTTTCTCATTTCTCTTCACATTCTATGCATCTTTCACCAAGGCTTCAACAGTACTATTCCTGGGAATATGCCTTAGAGTCTGGATTGGTGTGCATGCCATGCTTACGAGGGGCACTATTCACAATATCCACATTATGGCATGAGCCTCAGTACCTACCAATGGATGGATGTGAAATACATGTGTTATACACATGATAGACTTTTACTCTGCCATAAAGAAGAATGAAACATTTCATTTTAGAAAAATACATGGATAATTGTAGTAAGCAAAATAAGTCAAACTCAGAAGGCCCGATATCATGTGATTGTTTTACTTTTTCATGTATGGAATATAATATACATATATAATATTCTACACATAAAGAAAGAGGAAGTCATGAAGGTTGGTTATAATAAAAGTACATCTATATATGTATAATATTTTATATGATATGTTATACTATTAATATATAATAAAAACTAAAAAAATTAAACCTAAGAACAAATTATTTCTAAACATGGGTATGGTTGAAAGATTGCAGATCAGCCACAGTACCACACAGCGGCTGGCTGTGGGTTTTGAGCACTCACAGTGTAGAAAAGAACCAAATGAATCACTGGTAAAAATCTAGGTGCTGCGGGCCAAAGTACATCTGGAGGCACAAAGTTTCACAAATCAGCAATCAGAAACGTTACTGATAATTGTGCACCTTCCTGCTCCGTCCTTCTCAAACTTAATATGTGTTATTCTAAAACATAAAATTATGACCTCAGTGTAAGACACCAAGAAGAGGAGGGAGGGAAAGAGAGGGCAAATGTCACTGCAGAGAGAAGAAACAAAGCTGAAAATAATATTTTAGAATCAAAGAGGGAAAATAGCACTTCGATTGGAGACAAAATTTTTGAAAAATTATTGAAACAATTGTAGCCCTAAAGGAAATAAGTAGTGAAAATACAGAATAGTGAATAGTGTGTCAAAGGTGATGAAGCTGAACCCAAATAATAGATGTGAATGAAATGAAACCAACAGAACTATGGGAGGAAATGGAGAAGAAAAGAAAAAGTCATCCTGGTTTCACATGTCAGTATGGACTGTCACATGAGACAGGCATGGTGGAAGCCATATTACACATAGAAAGGAAATGCAGAGAAATCAAAAGAACAAGAAATCAGAGTAAAGACCTTCAAATAATAGTAGAGAGGGAATAAATAAAGTAGGGGGAAACATTCAAAATTAAAATCATTATAAAAGAAAAATAATGAAATGGTGTATCATAACTGATTAGAATATAGTGTGGCAAAATATGTTTTCAATTAAACAAAGGGATAAAACAAGTTTACAAACAGAAATGGTATATCACAAACTTAGAAAAAACTTTTAGAATGGACAACATTCTAAGTGCCTGCTAAAAGTTTAGAAAGAATACTTTGGCTATGTGGGGAAAAACTACCCTCTAGTTATTAAGCAAAGTAAAGCACACTAAAGCATATTTGTATTAAAGAATCGCAATGCAAGAAAATTATAGAACAATATCCAAAGATTGTTCAAGACACAAAATGTGATTCAAGATATTTTTAAGCATAAGAATCTGGATATAGAGAGAGTGTCAGTGTGCAAATATTCATTGACTGCTTTTCTTTTGAATCTTAGCTTAGTATGATTGAAACCTTGGTAATAGTAAATTATAACCAATGGCTACAGTTAATTATAAAGCAAAGAGGAATAAATGTGTGACAATAGAATATAAATGCAACATGCCTTAAATGTGGAAATAAGGCAAACAAATATGGAAGGAAGAGCATAGAAAGAGCTGTCACTGCCTTCCTGCCTCCTGTGTATTGTGGAAAGCATAGGAGAGGAGAGATAAGAACTTAATGACCCCTATTGTTTTTTTGTATGGTGTATGGTGAGTGTGTTTGTGTACATGCATCTGTGCACATGCACATGCATGCACACACTTGAGAGAGGTTATGTCGCTTGGGCTGGCAGTGTTTCCCTACAAGAAGCATAGACAAACAAACAAAACAGTAACAAGCACACATGGAGAATCTACCCTTGAACATTTGATCAGGGTGACCCAGGTGATTTCCAAAATAATATCATATACTGCTGATGCCTCTGTCTTTCAGGGATTGAGGGTAAGCCCTTGTTGCTATGGACACCACATGCTTAGGTCATGGGGCTCAGAGTATTCAAGTAAGATTTAACTGAAAGCCTCCTTCCTGTGATCTAGCTTCCATGGTACCTGAAGGAACTAGGCAAGCTGAAAAGAGAGAAAAACAGTTAATAATCCAGCCAAGAGTGACACTTAAAAACACGACAGGGACCAGCATGACAAGGTATCCATAAAGGAATAATGCATGTTACTTACATGTTAGTAGAAACAGATATCTAATTGAACTTAGAGAATACTTAACTGGAGAGAAGTCTAACAATCTGGGATTTGTGTGATCTTGAAACACAAATCTGTTACCACCACGTGGCCAGACCAGTATAATTCCTAACTACATTCTAAATTTTAGCCTAATACTCACAGATAAATGTACCTATCACCTCTTATCAGAGAAGCTTCAATTTATAGCAAATGGAGACCATCACAGAAAACCACACCTGTGCAAAGTGCACAGGTCAATGGATTGTGGGGATAAACCCTATGAATACATCTACATCCAGCCCCTACATCCATTACTCAGAGAACATTGCAGAAAAGGGAGCAGAAAATTTTTGCAAGAAGCAGAATACTAGGATATTGGTATGAACCAATCTCTTATAAAAATATATAACTAAGACCTGAAAAATGACAATGTTATGAGATCTTCTAGTATGGATGTGGATGGGGTGGGGTAACCTGGGGAAGCAACTGATGACGTCTGGTAATTAGCCACTCTCAGTTATGAATCCCCTATCCAATTCAAAGTAGTCTCTGAAGCCATATTAATACAAATCATAAAATAGAACTCAGTAAGTTATATTCATATATTTATACACACACACACGCACACACACGCACACACACACACACACACACACACGCACACACACGCACACGCACACACACACACACACACACACACACACACACGTATGCATACGACAGTAATAACCAAAGAAAAATGGCTGTCAGTTTGACACTGAGAAGGGACATGAAAGGAATTAGAGGGAGGGGACTCAGGAAAAGGTTGAGGAAGGAGGACAAAGAGGGGCAGTAAGTGATTACATTTTAACAAAGAGATATAAAATAAATATATGAAGTACTAAAAGAGAATAAAGAAACCCGTTGACCAAGAAATTAGCAAAAAGAAAAAGAAATACCATTTACTAAATATTTTGTTATCAATTGTTTTTATAGGAGAAATTCTATTTACACACAGTAATAAAACACAAAATATAAAAAATTCAGTTGCTGAAACCATATTCATTGCTGTTTTAGTCACAACAGCTATGAAATTAATTCAGCATAAATGTACATTAATGAATGAATGGGTAAGGAAAATAGGTACAAATATACAATGAAATGTTAGTAAAGAAAAATGAAATCATGAAATTCGCAAATAAATGGGTGGAAATGGGGAAAATATACTTGCTGAAGTGTCCCAGGCTCAGAAGACCAAATGCATGCTCTCTTTCATATCTGGATTCTAGAATCTAGTCTTTAGATTTGTGAATTTAGAACTAGAAAAAAATGTCATTGGTTCTAATGGAGAACGGACAGAAGAATGTTGGCATTATGAAAACCCAGAGGGTAAACGGGATAGGGAGAGGGGCATAGTGGAAGTGAGAGAATACAGAGGAGGGTTTGCATGAATGAGAGGCACGTTTCAAAGGCTCATGGACACCTATTACCTTGTAAGCCAACTAAAATTACTAGAGTTGGAAGAGTAATAGCTTACAAAACTAAATAGTGCTGAACCTAAAAGCTGGGGGCTTATTATGCAAAAACCGTAGAGCCAGAGGTTGGCCAGTTTATTATGATATATTGGTTAAGGAGGCTCCAGAGGCTTTCCCCCAAAATGTAGGCTTATGACAGTCCTCAATACTGGTCATCAGAACTAGTAGATATGACTGCTGGATGAAAATAACACAAACCTTGGGTACAGGATACAGAGTAATCAAACTGGAACTCAACTGGAAACTTATTCCATTCTTGCTAGATTTCTTTAGGCCTCAATGTGCAATGCAGGCCTCACTTTCTCCTTTTCTTCCCCTCTCTCCCATCCTCCAGTCTCTGCATGAGTGTGTGAAGGCATCCATATTCTTCCCCAGCACATATTCAGTTGAGAACCCTATGAAACCCAATACTAACCTACCAGGCAGAATGTGCTTTCTAGTGTAATAGTGTCATGACAATTTTGGAGCAGCCAACTGCTCTATGCTTCATTTTAAAGCCTGGTCTACAAAGAAAATCCATTTCTTGGCCTGTAAAGAAATTAAAAAGCCATCGCTAAGGAGGTATTAAGGCCTAGGGAAAAATTAGTGCTATTGTTTAGCAAAATTGACACAGCATCTTGTTGCTCTCTAGCATGTATTTCTCTTTACACTCATAGATAAAAGCTACTCTAAGTCTTTCTCAGTAAAATGTCTATTCTCAGTAAACAATGGTGGATACATAGATCCTCAGTGTTCTGAGAATAAGTGAAAGTTTGGAGCTGGGCCCTAACCAGGAAGCTTAAAACTCAGCCTGTAAGTCTCAGGGAACAAGGCCCCAAAAGGGCTAAAAGAAGATAGGAACTATGAATCGGCATCTTCTATGTATTACATGGCTAATGCAGTTATGATCATAGCAGCAGCTGCCTACAGTGTGCATGAAGGAAGCTGGAGTTTTCAGCAACCAGTCCTAGACTATGGAAGGGTCCACTTGGAGCTGCCCTTCTGTGCTGAACGATATGTCAAGAAAAGCAGACATTTCCTTTAGTAAGTTATGGGATGAAAATACTGTGCTCCAGTGAATAGTTCCAAACCCATGGTCATACAGACAGCAGTGGTTCATGTTGGCAGGTCACAAAACAAAACAAGAAGGTATGAATGTAAGAAAGGGACCAGTAGAGTTGGGGGATAAAAGCAGTGAGAGGAAAATGGGAGAGGCGGAGGTGCCAGTAAAAAGAAAGTACAGTACACATGCATACATATACATGAACAAAACTATCAACACACCTAATAAAGAGCAAAATTAATATTAAAATGACTTACTAGAAAAATGTTTGTATACAATAGAATGTATACAGACAATTGACTACAATATATGCCAGTGGAAGAGCCTCCTATTCAAGATTTCCCAAGGAACACATCTATAGAAGACTTCCAAATGACTGTTACTACAGATCTGGATGGTAAACTCCCGCAACAACACAATGATACAGCTTTAGAACGTTATGAACACTTCTGGTTGCTGCCCTCATGGAGAGCTGAAACCCAGCCCAGAGGAGTGACTTCAGGCCCGAGACCAGAGGTAAGACCAATTTTTCTGCTCCAAGTGACCTGCCTGGTGGACTCAGGACACACAAAGGCAAAATTCCTCTGGAACCGGAAACTTCCGGTTGCTAGCTGATCCAATCCTTCCGGTTCCAATCCTCGCTGATCCCAGCCCACAGCTCCATGCTCCCAAACACTGTGGGAGAGAGAGCTCATCGCCCAGACAGGTGAGCACTCCTGAGACTGCAGGGCAGGAGAGACTTCCAGTACTGCCCACCCTTGCCCACATCTCTGGCCCAAGAGGAAACTGTATAGGGCCTCTGGGAACAGGAAGACAGGAACACTCAAGCTGCAAGAGCCCTGCAGTCCAGACTGCACCTGGATCTGAAGGGACCCAGTCACACAACTCCCTGCACACAAATCCCGTGGGAGGGAGAGCTAGACCTTCAGATGGGCAGACAGGCCTGGAAAGCCAGAGGAGACTACTCGCTGCCCACATTTCTGACTTTAGAGGAAAACACCTAATGCCATCTGGCCCTCCTGTGCACAAGAACCTGTGAGAAGGCAGGGCAGGCCCTTCTGGTTGCTGCCCTCACAGAGAGCTGAAACCCAGCCCCAAGGAGTGACTTCATGCCTGAGACCAGAGGTCGCCTCCAAATACAAAGATAACAGGAAGCAACAATCACTATTCCTTAATATCTCTCAACATCAATGTACTCAATTCCCCAATAAAGAGACACAGATTTACAAACTGGATATGCAATGGGGGCCCAGCATTTGGCTGCCTACAGGAAACACACCTCAGAGACAAAGACAGACACTATATCAGAGTAAACAACTCAGGGTGGAAAACAACTTTGCAAGCAAATGGTCTGAAGAAGCAAGCTGGAGTAGCCATTCTAATATAGAATAAAATCGATTTCAACTGAAAGTCATCAAAAAAAGATAAGGAAGGGCACTTCATATTCATCGAAGGAAAAATCTACCAAGATGAACACTCAAACCTAAATATGTATGCTTCAAATACAAGGGCACCCTCATACATTAAAGAAACCTTACTAAAGCTCAAATCACACATTGCACCTCACACAATAATAGTAGGAGATTTCAACATCACATTCTCATCAAAGGACAGATCATGGAAACAGAAATTAAACAGAGACATAGACAGACTAAAAGAAGTCATGAACCAAATGGACTTAACAGATATTTATAGAACATTCTATCAAAAAAAAAAAAAAAAGGATATACCTTCTTCTCATGACCTCATGATACTTTCTCCAGAACTAACCATATAATCGGTCATAAAACAGGCCTCAACAGATACAGAAAGATAGAAATAATCCCATGCATCCTATTGGACCACCACGGGATAAAGCTGGTCTTCAGTAACAATAAGGAAAAAACGCCCACCTATACATGGAAGTTGAACAATGCTCTACTCCATAACTTGGTCAAGGAAGGAATAAAGAAAGAAAGTAAAGACTTCTTAGAATTTAATGAAAATGAAGGTACAGCATACCCAAACTTAGGGGACACAATGAAAGCTGTGCTAAGAGGAAAACTCATAGCTCTGAGAGCCTGCAGAAAGAAACAGGAAAGAGCATATATGAGCAGCTTGACAGCACACCTAAAAGCTCTAGAACAAAAGGAAGCAAATACACCCAGGAGGAGTAGAAGGCAGGAAATAATCAAACTCAGAGCTGAAATCAACCAGGTAGAAATAAAAAGGACTATAGAAAGAATCAACAGAACCAAAAGCTGGTTCTTTGAGAAAACCAAAAAGATAGACAAACCCTTAGCCAGACTGAACAGAGGACACAGACAGTGTGTCCAAATTAACAAAATCAGAAATAAAAAGGGAGAAATAACAACAGAGCTTGAGGAAATTCAAATAATCATCAGATCCTACTACAAAAGCCTCTATTCAACAAAACTTGAAAATCTGGAGAAATGGACAATTTCCTAGACAGATACCAGGTACCGAAGTTAAATCAGGAACAGATAAACCAGTTAAATAACCACATAACTCCTAAGGAAATAGAAGCAGTCATTAAGGTCTCCCAACCAAAAAGAGCCCAGGTCCAGATGGGTTTAAGCGTTTGAAATTCTATCAGACCTTCATAGAAGACCTCATACCAATACTATCCAAACTATTCCACAAAATTGAAACAGATGGAGCACTGCAATTCCTTCTATGAAGCCAAATTATTTTATACCTAAACCACACAAAGACCCAACAAAGAAAGAGAACTTCAGACCAATTTCCCTTATGAATATCGATGCAAAAAATACTCAATAAAATTCTTGCAAACTGAATCCAAGAGCATATCAAAACAATCAACCATCATGATCAAGTAGGCTTCATCCCAGGCATGCAGGGATGGTTTAATATATGGAAAAAATCAACGCAATCCACTATATAAATAAACTGAAAGATAAAAACCACATGATCATTTCATTAGATGCTGAGAAAGCATTTGACAATATCCAACACCCCTTCATGATAAAAGTCCTGGAAAGATCAGGAATTCAAGGCCCATACGTAAACATAGTAAAAGCCATAAACAGCAAACCAGTAGCTAACATTAAACTAAATGGAGAGAAACTTGAAGCAATTCCACGAAAATCAAGGACTAGACAAGGCTGCCCACTCTCTCCCTACTAATTCAATATAGTTCTCGAAGTCCTAGCCAGGGCAATCACAAAAGAAAAGGAGATCAAAGGGATACAGATTGGAAAGGAAGAAGTCAAAATATCACTATTTGCAGATGACATGATAGTATATTTAAGTGATCCCAAAAGTTCCACCAGAGAACTATTAAACCTGATAAACAACTTCAGCAAAGTGGCTGGGTATAACATTAACTCAAATAAATCAGTAGCCTTCCTCTACACAAAAGATAAACAAGCCGAGAAAGAAATTAGGGAAATGACACCCTTCATAATAGTCCCAAATTATATAAAATACCTTGGTGTGACTTTAACCAAGCAAGTGAAAGATCTATATGATAAGAACTTCAAGCCTCTGAAGAAAGAAATTGAAGAAGATCTCAGAAGATGGAAAGATCTCCCATGCTCATGAATTGGCAGGATTAATATAGTAAAAATGGCCATTTTACCAAAAGCGATCTACAGATTCAATGCAGTCCCCATCAAAATTCCAATCCAATTCTTCATAGAGTTAGACAGAACAATTTGCAAATTCATCTGGAATAACAAAAAAAAAAAAAAAAAAAAAAAAAAAAAAAAAGGCTAGCTAAAACTATCCTCAACAATAAAAGGACTTCAGGGGGAATCACTATCCCTGAACTCAAGCAATATACAGAGTAATACTAAAGACTATACATGGACTGACCCTGGGCTCCAACAACATAGATAGCAATGAATAACCTAGTAAGGGCAGCAGTGGAAGGGGAAGCGCTTGGTCTTGCCAAGGCTGGACCTCCAGTGAATGGGATTGTTGGGGGGAGGGCAGTAATGGGGGGAGGATGGGGAGGGGAACAACCATATAGAAGGGGAGGGGTAGGGGTTTAGGGGGATGTTTGCCTGGAGACAGATAAAGGGAATAACAATTGAAATTTAAATAAGAAATACTCAATTTAATAAAGATGCAGAATAAATAAGTAAATAAATAAACAAAGTTATGAACTTGTAAATATGCTTTCCATTTTACTAGGAAAGACTCTTAAAATAATACAATGATACAAATATAATAATGCAATAATACAAATGTCAGAAGCAATCTTAATTTTGGAACTCTCTTAAAGATACCTTGCCCACAACAGAAATAATACCAGTTATTCTCTGTAACAATCTTTGTCCCACCAAACAAGTTGGGGAAAGTGACATGTTCTCTAATAAGGAAGTATTTAGCCACAGTACAGAAAATGGAATACTATACAAATAAAAGGGCCATTTTTCCTTTTTGGGTAACTGCTATATAAGGTTGAAGGCTACCATGTCCAAACAACTCCTGTGAACTTGGTGCAAAATGACTCCCTTTCCCAGCAGTATTTTCTTTTCTCCACCTTATCTGGGGAGCCCCAACCTCTGTACTGTCTCTATCTGAGAAATGACAAGTAGTCCTTGACAAAATTACAAGTTCTACTACCTGAAACATGCCTCTTCATGCAAATGAGTTATCCAGTACCTTTAACATCAGTTGATGAAACTTCACCCTAAGGAGAATCCCTTCACACTTTCAAAATTCTTCAAAGCATGCCAACTTGCTGATGCTATTTCAATAAGCATGGCTGATTGAAATAATGTTTATATAGGTTTATGTAGACCTTGTTTACTCCTAATAAAGTGTATACACACAAGCTGTTTTGCTGAACACCGTCTGAGAGAGCTGTTTCATTGAACGTCATCTAAAAGAGCTGTAACATTAAAGAACTATAACACTGAAATCTTCACGGGAGACCTCCTACCTTTGCTATTCACTGCACCCACTGCTGACCTATCCATTCTGGATTTCACCTCATCCTTTCCTGCCCAGTGTCTTAAGGTCCAGACATCACAAGGGAAGAAGTGAACCATGGAACTCTGTTCCACTCCATCCTATCTGACTTGGTGTTCAGTGGCATCTGGAAACCACAAGATAAGAAGCAGAAAAACAGAACCACACTTCATTAGTGATATAAAAACAATCTAGTATATATCATAAACTAGAAGGAGGAAAGGTTGAGTAAGATAGTAAAAGAAACTGGTGGAAAATGGGAGACAGGTACAGTGAGGAAGGCACACATTGGGGAGGGCAGAGGGGTGGAGGGAGTGAGAGAGAGCTCATGCTTTTATTCTGAAACTATTAGGTGAAATCAGATGATATTGATATCCTTATCAATTGTTTTTAGAGATTTGGTCACAACACCATGTTGTTCTAGGATACTTGCCCTGGAATTTAGTTCTCAGCCATGCTAACTGAACAAGCATCGGTGAGTTGGCATGCTTTGAAGAATTTTGAACAGAACATCTGAAGATAGGCAGCTCCTATTCCTGCCACCAACGACTGATATTCACTCTGGCTTTTTTAATTTTACATTCTGTCCTCTGAAATATGAACTAGATTGCAGCTAAATTACTGCTTTCACTGGGAGCATTTGACAGGGTATCTTACTATTGGTTTTGGCACTTCTCTTCAACGTGCATCAGCTCTTCAGAAGCATTTCACCACTGCAATTGGTTGCATGAGGCACAGTCTCTGGCCAAAGCTAAGACCCGAGAGACACAAACCCTGCTGGCCTCCTGCTTGTCTAAAGCATCCGTGCCAATGTGTGAGAGGACATCAAAATGTATTTTGTTTAAAAAGGTGATTTAGAATTAACAGCCTTCTGTGATTTAGAGGCTGGCACGGGCTAAACATGTTCAGATTGCCAAAATGATCCTGTTCCTACAAAATTAGCATCATTGGTGGCAGTGGTGTTAGTAATAAAGCAGGGGTTGCACTGTGGGATTGATCATAATATGACCCAAACTCATCTGGCTATTTGTGTGGTCCAGCAAGCAGACAGAAGGACAGACTCTTTGCTAGGTAGAATCTTGGTAGTCTAAAGTGAAAGACTTGGAATGTCTTGAAACTTAACAGAAAAAGAATAAAGCAATCTCTCTAGAGAAAGTGAGAGAAAGAAGATTAAACATCAAACTCCAGGAGACCTGACTCAATATCTAGTTGTATAGTCACATCCACATACATTCACATGAACTTAATACAATGAAAGTTAGAAATTTAATAGTCTATTGGCTATATTTCTTGTTGCTGTGATCAAAATCTTGAGAGGAAACTCGGGAAAGGAAGGGCGAATTCAGGGTCAGCATGTGAGGGGCTCATCTCTTCTGGTGGAGAAGTTATAGCATAGGGAAGAGTTAAAATGTGTAGACAGCACAAGCCTGCTTGCTCACATCTGTCTAAATAAGGAAAGGGAGAAAGGGGACCATCTTCCCTTTGGCTTTTGGACTTATTCTGTCTGTTAATGGGACCCATAAGATGGTCCTACCTCCAAATCAGGTTAGGTATCAGTTCTCAGCTAATTCTCTCTGGAAACAGCCTTGCAGACAAACCCCAAATTGGACTTCAATAATGACCTATTCATTTCCTAATGTTCCCAGGTAGACAATCAAAAGTAAGCATTATAAACAGTTCTATAATGGGGACATGCTTGCTTTGAAGGATCAATCTCAGTGTCCAGCATAATGTTTTAATTCATTTCACAAGCCAAGCATTGTGCTCTAGATTAAAATTCTCGAGCACTTTTTAACAATCTCCAAGGGGAAGTTGTGTAAGTACAGTCTTTCCCTCACAGTGGGCATGAAACTTTGGGACTCTGCTCAGGAAGAAGGAAGGTGAAGAAAGAAGTGGGTATTGAAGGCAAGAATAGTGGAGAGGTTGAGGCAGGGAAAATCATTAACTTGGAGTAGAGGCTACAGATATGTTCATCCTAATGTACTATTGTACTGTGCAGACAGGATGCCTTAGAATTAAATGTCTGATCTACCTAGGTTGAGCTTTGGAATCCAGGAGCTAAATCCTGAGTCATTTAATAGAGCAATTGTCTCTAAAAATGCTAATGGAAATTCACAAATGCTTTCTGCCACACCTACTCTCTTTTAGAGAAGACAGGAGCGTGTAGATTTATGGTAATGGAGGAAGCACCCAAACATGCAGCAGTTTAATTTTCCTTTATTATTATATTTTTAATTTACTGCAGATGACTAACACTTATTAGTATTCTCTGCTGCCACCAGCATTGGAGCTGCTTTCTATCTGGGTCTTGCCAAACCATGAAAGTAAATAACCCTTTAAAACACACTCAAATCAGTCCCAGCAAACTGGGAGGGCTCCATTGAGTCCAGAGGCACTGGAACTCTGGCAGATTTCCATTCCTCTCAGAAACCTGAGATGTATAAGGTATCAGGGAGACGAAAATTAATTTTTAAAACCACAAAACACTATAAATCATCTAACCAATTTCTCGTGTCCAGATGGTTTTTCATTTACAAGCAAACTAGATCAGTGAACGTCTGAGCATAAACCAGGCCTTTTGAACATGAGCTGTGAACAGGGCTGAACATACTGTTTAAGTAGAACTCAGATAAATATATTGGATTACACTTTCACACCTCCATGCCCTTCTAGAGGAATCTTAAGATACAGGACTGAAGTAGCTGCAGAAATAGATTACCGAGATCCACAACCCCTGATATTCAGAGACAATGGTGGAACGAACATAGAGATCTATTTTAAAAGATAGGATGAAGGTAATGACCCAGGAAGCCCAGGAGGAGGAGGAGGAGGATGTAAGGTCACATTCAATGTATTTTAAAAATCAATATTCTTGGGCGCAAGCAAAGAGAATGAAACCCATGAAGAACTTGAAGGTGCATGCCCTGTGAGCAGCCAGATGAACACCAGCACTCTGCAATCCTGCCAGGGAAATAAATTTACCCTCTCTAATTAATACCACCTTTGACTGCTAAACCAACAGTCTTAATGTTACTAACTAAATAAGAAGCACACACACACACACACACACACACACACACACACACACACACGGGGGGAGGGAGGAAGGGAAAGAGGGAAGAGGAGAGAGAGAGAGAGAGAGATCATAGGCAAACCCCTTCCTGTGACAAGAAAGGCAGAACTTTGTGTTAAAGGACAATCTCAAGAGCATCTTGTGCCATGAGTCCCACTTACAGTGGGCCAATGACAGCTATAGCCCCTAGGTACCCCCTTCTAGATCCAGAACACCGAATAAAGTATCTTCTGACTCACTGTACAAAAGAACAGAGCACCCCAGGCCAAGACAGTGTCCTGGTGTTCTATTTTACACTAGAGATTCAGATGCAACGCAGCTAGCGAAGGCGGACGCTTCATTGTTCTCTAGATGGACATGAACTGAATAGAAATTTCAAACATCTGAGTTCATCAACTGATAGCATCTGACGTTGGAGGTATATAAAACAACATGGGAAGAGTGAACAAAGGACATCAAGGCTCAGTCTTTTCCCAACAGAGGTGAATGTTTCCTGCATCAGTATTTTAACATTTTATGACTAGTACACACTTGTGGGCAATGCTCATTAATCAGAAAAAAACAACTTACAGTCAGACCCCAAACTGCAGTCAAACCATCTCCTGCTGAATTCCGTACAACTCTGAGCACTGGGAGACTTTCAGGATTTATTTGTAAATGGAGGAAGTAGGAAGAAATTACACCCAGCAAAACAAAGGTGGTTCTAATAAACATTATTTGAGAGTAAGCCTTAACTTAATTTCCACAAAGCAAGAGTATTCTAGAGGAAAGCCTTCTATCACATTCCTGTTGTATTAAAAGGAAGCATAAAATATTAATAGAAGAAAGTGAAAATTCTTACATCTAGTATTAGATATATATTATAATGTAAATTCTACATTTCAAAAACATGTTCATTACAGTTGGTTGCCTTGCTAATAAGGGACAGTGGGGGGAATATATTCCAAAGCTGTAGTTGGAAAGAAAAAGGTACACCTGAAAAAGACGCGTATGTTTTTTTTTAAATGACAGAAACAATATTAATATTATAAGCACTGAACACAATAATCTCCAGAAAATTAAGATTGGTCATTAACTCAGGAAACAAAATATAGTGTGTTTGTTAAATATCTTACCTAGAAATACTTTTATTTGAAAATATTTCTAAAGCATTACAGACTTCTAAATGCAAGTATTTACTAGTTATTAGTTATGACTATACATGTGTGTTTTTCTCCAATATTCTATTTAGAGAACATGTTCTAGACATTAGTTTTTGCATTTAACTAATTAGGACAAGAATTTTAATGCAGGATTTGTGGTGTTTATAATAGTTTTGACTCCCATAGACTCTTGTGTTTGGCCCATATGGAGTGGAACCATTAGGAGTTGTGGCCTTGTTGGAGGAAGTGTGTCACTGTGGGGGTTGTCTTTGACGTCTCCTATATTCAAGTTCCTCCCAGTGTGGAATTCCAGTCTCCTCCTGACTGCCTGCAGATCAAGATGCAGAACTCTTGACTCCTCTTGCATCATGCCTGCCTGAACACTGCCAGGCTTCCTGTTAATGATGATAATGGACTGAACCTCTGCAACTGTAAGCCAGCTCCAATTACATATTTGCTTTTATAAGAGTTTCCTTGATTATGGTGTCCCTTCACAGCAATAAAACCCAAATTAAGATAAGTGTCCATGTTACCATTTGACTTATGCCTTACATAGAAACATTATTAGTTTTCTGTGAAGATATGTAATAATGAGAAATAATCCTTGACCTAAGTATATAAAACTGTGGTAAAATTATGTAATAGAATAAAAATTTTAAGTTAACAAATCATTATTTTCTTTTCATCTGATATAAAAAATGACAAATTGCTTTTGTTGAAATCATTTTTCTACTAATAGAGTTACCTTTAATGAAAATCTAGATTTACATCATTATTCAAATATTAGTGTGATTTAATTGATCATAAAATATTTGACCCAGCTTTATATCTAAATTAATCATATTATTGTCCAAAACCTAATTTGGGAGAGGTCCCTAAAATCACAGCCTACTCTTTCATGCTTTATGAGGAATATCCAAATGAACCTGTTTAAATATTGACAAAGCCAGATGCCTCAATAGATTGTAGGTGATAAAAGAAGAGGACAATGAACAAACTTCTATACATTTGATACCAACACGGATTAATATGCAGGGAACAGGATGCTTAATAATCCATATGCTTATTAATAAGTTTATTGTTCTATTCTAAAACATTCATTATTCACTAACAAAAATGCTCAATTTCTGACTTTATAAACAATACCAGCCATGGCTCTTTCTGCATTTAGCATCTCCACAGAGTGAGTAAGCAGTGCTCTTTTGAACTCTGTGTGATTGGATTTAATAAAATTTATGAAATATTTATGAAAAACAGAGTGACTCACTTTGGTTTAGGGTTGAGTTGTTTGTTTACCTTCATTTCTATCAGAAAATCATGCTCAATATGAGCGAGTCTGTTCACTGAGGGTCCAAATTGTATACACTTGAAAGAAAGTATACACCAAGCCCACAGCTGAGAGGGGACCTTAAGCTATTACCCTGCCTTCTTATAAGAAGGTTCCTTTCTTATGTGTACACTCTGAAGAAGGCATTGATGTCTACTTCATAATTTGCAATTCCCTGGGAACTTTAAGTACAGAGCAATGGTCTACAATGTACAAATATATATATAACACAGAGCTGAACAACTCTATGATTCCTCATACTTAGAAACAAGAAGAATGAGTTTTCTTCTACCACATACTATGCACTCATTTGATACTTCCAGATGAGTGTGTTCATAAAAACATACTCCTGTTGGGCCTAAGTCATCTGCAAATTGTTACAGGGTGAGAATTAAACACTTGATATAGAGAGTTAAGACATAGATCAACTTCATTTAAAACTGGTGTCAACATGCTTGCATGGCTTAGCATACTGATGGCTTATCAATGTACTTATAAACCTCTTTAATAATATAATAAATAAAACGAGTGACGGTCTTCAGAATTTTATTTATTCCTACCTAAATAATGCCACTGTGTCTGAACTCCTTAAAATAAGATTCATTGCCAAGTATAAGAATGTACATTGTCTCCTCTGCTTGGCATCTCCCTCTTTAAGAATCAGTATGCTTCATGCAAAGCTCAGTGAGTGCATACTTGGTACCAACAGTGTAAACGAGTGAGATAGATGCAATGAAGACCAAAAGGATGCACTTAGGATGCACTTTCTTCCCAAGAGCTTTTCAGATGTACCTTCCATACATAACTGCAAGTCTTCCCTGTCACCTTCAGTATCTTTGTGCACTGCTCCTGTTAAGGACTCATGGCAGCACCATCTCTAGGGGCTACTGGAGACCTACTTGAGGGACATATCTTGCCATGCCTCATTTCACTGTTATCCTGTTGCATTTGCTCCCTATATGTCAATTCCCCAATGTCATGACTAGATGTTGACTCCTGGGTTTCTTTCTTCTCCCAGGAAATCAAAAAGGTTTTTCCCCCATAATGAAACAAACTCATCTCAAAATCTGTTCCAAGTCCAATTCAGTTCTTTATATCCAAGAGCCTTTTTATGACAATCAACTTCTCTCTCTCTCTCTCTCTCTTTAGACTTCAATTTTTTCTTCTCAGCCAGC
Source organism: Rattus rattus (assembly GCF_011064425.1). Taxonomy (NCBI): domain Eukaryota; kingdom Metazoa; phylum Chordata; class Mammalia; order Rodentia; family Muridae; genus Rattus; species Rattus rattus. Next base: position 188,052,879 of record NC_046156.1, read on the forward strand.
TATTTTGTAAAAGAATTTCAACATACATTATCAAATAAGAACATCTTCCCCATGTGAGAGACTTCTATTAGGTGCTGGGGGAAAGAGCTAAAAGACTAAAGGCTTCCATATCCAGCAAATGGGGCTATTGTGTAACAAAAAAAGACTTTGACTAACCAGCTGAAGTTCATGTGAAGTGCTGTTGGTCCTCTGGTTCAGCAATATGCAGAGAAATGTTAGGCAGCCAATAGACATTATGTGAAGGTAGAATTTGCTGGTCTCTCACCTACTTAACTACTCACATGTCACTAACTTAGTAAATCATTGTTTACAGTAGATCTTAAACGATGTTACTTGTAAATGACAAACATGAATTGATGTCTAAATGATGGCCATTTCATTTCTTGACTATCAATCATGGTATGGAAAAGGGTTATGAATCTCAGAAAACACCTATGATAGTTCTTTGAAAATATGAATCATTTTAATAAAAACTTCTCTAATTTGTAATAGTTTTAATTTTTATCCCTGTGTCTGAGAATTTATCTAGTTCTGAATTGCCAAATGCAAAACACAGATAGCCTCAATTTATTTAGCTCTCCAGATTTCACAAAACACACAAATAGCATCTCTCTGGAAACAAGCTGGCTATAGGCTAGAGGTCCAGGCATTATGTGGAGGACAAACCAAAGAACATAATTATCAAATATGGGTCTGGTGGTATCTGAGTTACATTGAAGATAAATAAATGATTTATTCTAAAATCCCATCTCTCGTTGTTCCCAAAAACCTTAAATGGAAGCGAAAATCTCATTCGGTTGGTTACTGTCTATCATTACCTTATCTTTAAAGTCCAACCATTAAAATAATATAGGAAGGTAACATGGACTGAGGGAATTCATAATATAATATTTTTTCTTTTTTAAAATTTTTATTATATAGTTCTTTACTTACATTTCAAAGGTTATTCCCCTTCCCAGTTACCTGTCCATAAGCCCCCATTCCCTCCCCTCCCATTCCCCATACGGGTATTCCCCCTTATTCCCTCCTTATTGCCCTCCCCCACATTCCCCTGTACTGGGGGGGTCCAACCTTGGCAAGACCAAGGGCTTTCCCTTCCACTGGTGCCCCAACAAGACTATTATCTGCTAAATATGCAGTCTGGGCCCTGTGTCAGTCCATGTATAGACTTCGGTAGTTCTTTAATCCCTGGAAGCTCTGGTTGATTGGCATTTGTTGTTTTTATGGGGTTGAAAGCTCCTTCAACTCTTTCAATATTTCCCCTAATTCCCTCCAAGGGGGACTATTCTCAGTTCGGTGGTTTGCTGCTAGCATTGACCTCTGTATTGGATATGCTCTGGATGTGTCTCTCAGGAGAGATCTATATCCAGTCCCTTTCTGCATGCATTTTTTAGCTTCATCAATCTTATCTAGCTTCATCAATCTTTATCAGAGCCACATGTGTGTCAGGCTCTGAATGGCCATTGCTTGAGTCACTGCTCTAAACTTTGCTTCCATATCCCCTCCTATGAATATCTTTTCCCCTTTTAAGAAGGAGTGAGAACATCTGCATTTTGGTCATTCTTCTTCTTAAGCTTCTTGTGGTATGTAGATTGCATCTTGGGTAATTTGAGCTTTCTGGCTAATATCCACTTATCAATGAGTGCATACCAAGTGTGTTTTTCTGTGATTGAGCTACCTCACTCAGGATGATATTTTCTAGTTCCATCCATTTGCCTATGAATTTCATGAAGTCACTGTTTTTGATAGCTGAGTAGTACTCCATTGTGTAGATTTACCACATTTTCTGTATCCATTCCTCTGTTGAAGGGCATCGGGGTTCTTTCCAGCTTCTGGCTATTATAAATAAGACTGCTATGAACATGGTGGAGCATGTGTCCTTGTTATATGTTGGAGCATCTTTTGGGCATATGCCCAAGAGAGGTATAGCTTGGTCCTCAAGTAGTTCAATGTCCAATTTTCTGAGAAACCTCCAGACTGATTTCCAGAGTGGTTGTACCAGTTTGCAATCCAACCAACAATGGAGGAATGTTCCTCTTTCTCCACATCCTCGCCAACATCTGCTGTCACCTGAGTTTTTTATCTTAGCCATTTTGACTGGTGTGAGGTGAAATCTCAGGGTTGTTTTGATTTGCATTTCCCTGATGACTAAGGATGTTGAACATTTCTTTAGGTGCTTTTTGGCCATTCAATAATCCTCAACTGAGAACGTTTTGTTTAGCTCTGTACCCCATTTTTTAATAGGATGATTTGGCTCTTTGGAGTCTTAACTTCTTGAGTTCTTTGTATATTTTGGATATTAGCCCTCTATCAGATGTAGGATTGGTAAAGATCTTTTCCCAACCTGTTGGTTGCCATTTTGTCCTAATGACAGTATCTTTTGCTTTACAAAAGCTTTGCAGTTTTATGAGGTCCCATTTGTCGATTCTTGATCTTAGAGTATAAGCCATTGCTGTTTTGTTCAGGAAATTTTTCCCATGCCCATGTGTTTGAGACTCATCTCCAATTTTTCTTCTATTAGTTTGAGTGTATCTGGTTTGATGTGGAGGTCCTTGATCCACTTGGACTTAAGCTTTGTACAGGGTGATAAGAATGGATCGATATGCATTCTTCTACATGCTGACCTCTAGTTGAACTAGCACCATTTGTTGAAAATGCTATCTTTCTTCCATTGGATGCTTTTAGCTCCTTTGTCAAAGAAAAAGTGACCATAGGTGTGTGGGTTCATTTCTGGGTCTTCAATTCTCTTCCATTGATCCTATGTGCCCATCTCTTTATCAATACCATACAGTTTTTATCACTACTGCTCTGTAATATTGCTTGAAGTCAGAGATGGTGATTCTCCCAGAAGTTCTTTATTGTTGAGCATAATTTTTGCTATCCTGGGTTTTTGTTATTCCAAATGAATTTGCAAATTGTTCTGTCTATCTCTATAAAGAATTGAGTAGGAATTTTGATGGGGATTGCATTGAATCTGTAGATTGCTTTTGGCAAAATGGTCATCTTTATTATATTAATCCTGCCAATCCACGAGCATAGAAGATCTTTCCATCTTCTGAGATCTTCCTCAATTTCTTTCTTCAGAGATTCTTAATCTATATTTAAGGTGGGTAAAATTATTATATGTATAGAAAGATATATTCTGGTGTCTCTTCCAGTTTGAACTAGTGTCCTGAACAGACCATGGGCACTGGCTCAACAGCAGTCCCACAAAACTCAGAGGAAGCTCTACTCCCAGGTGCTCTAACATGCCCAGGATGACAGGATCACAGTTTAATCATGCATTTGGAGCAGACTTGAAGGGCTGGCTATGTACCCATGCCTACAAGACACAAAGGGAGCCTGACTGACTCCCAGCTCCTCTGAAAAGCCCAGAAACACAGGATCACAGAGGAAACACAACTCCCAGGAGATTGCACAAACCTAGAGCACTGATGCTCTGACACATTCAAGATCATAGTTGAGGCTACAACATCTTTCCCAACACCAAGCATAACTGGGACCCCCCACAGGAACCAGGGAAACACAAACTACCACCCAGCCAGAGGCATGGGTTCCTTTTAGCTTACACCAGTCCCCAGATCAAACCCAGTGTTTAGGATCCCCACCCACTTCTGCAACACCCTGAGAAAGCTTGACTCCCAGGAGCTCTGACACACCCAGGATCTCAGCATCATAAGATCCCAAAATTATAGGATCCCAGAGACAGCTGGACTCTGAGGAGTTCTGATACATTCAGGATCACAGGAGGAACAGGTTTCAGTCAGAGATAACAAGGACAGGTAGCACTAGAAATAACCAGATGGCAAGAGGCAAGGGCAAGAACATAAGTAACAGAAACCAAAGTTACTAGGCATCATCAGAACCCAGTTCTCACACTACAGCAAGTCCTGGATACCCTACCACACCTGAAAAATCAAGATTCTGATTTAAAATCACATTTAATGATGATGATAGAGGACATTAGGAAGGTCATAAATAACTCCTTAAAGAAATACAGGACAACACAGGTAAACAGGTAGAAGTCCTTAAAGAAGAAACACAAAAACCCCTTAAAGAATTGTAGGTAAGCACAACCAAACAGGTGAAGAAATTGAACAAAAAACCACCCAGGATCTAAAAATGGAAATAGAAATAATAAATAAATCCCAAAGGGAGACAACCCTGGAGATAGAAAACCTAGAAAAGAGACCAGGAGTCATTGACTCAAGCATCTTCAACAAAATACAAGAGATAAAAGAGGGAATCTCAGGGGCAGAAGATACCATAGAAAACATTGACACAACAGTCAAAGAAAATGCAAAATGCAAAATGCTCCTAACCCAAAACATCCAGGAAATCTAGGACACAACAAGAAGACCAAACATAAGGATAATAGGTATAGATGAGAATGAAGATTCTTAACTTAAAGGGATAATAAATATCTCCAACAAATTTATAGAAGAAAACTTTCCTTACCTAAAGAAAGAGGTGCCCATCAACATATAAAAAGCCTACAAAACTCTCAATAGACTAGAACAGAAAAAAAAAACTCCTTCTGTCACATAATATTCAAAACATCAAATGCACAAAGAAAGGAAGAATATTAAAAGCAGTAAGGACAAAAGGGCAAGTAACATATGAAGGCAGACCTATTAGAATTACACCAGACTTCTCCACAGACACTATGAAAGCCAGAAGATACTGGGCAGATGTCACACAGACACTAAAAGAACACAAATACCAGCCCAGGCTAACACTCTCAATTAATGTAGATGGAGAAACAAAGATATTCCATGATAAAACTAAATTTATATAATATCTTTACACAAATTCGATCCTACAAAGGATAATAGATCGAAAACTCCAACACAAGGAGGAAAACTACACCCTAGAAAAAGCAAGAAAGTAATCTCCGTGCAACAAACCCAAACAAGATAGCCACACAAACATAATTTCACCTCTAACAACAAAAATAACAAGAAACAACAATCATTATTCCTTAATATCTTAACATCAGTGGACTCAATTCCTCAATAAAAAGACATAGACTAACTGACTAGATATGTAAACAGGACACAGCATTTTACTGCATATAGGAAACACACCTCACTGACAAAGACAGACAGTATCTCATAGTAAAAGGTGGGAAAAAGTTTTCCAAGCAAATGGTCCCAAGAAACAAGCCGAAGTAACCATTCTAATACTCAATAAAATCAACTTTCAACCTAAAGTTATCAAAAAAAGATAAGGAAGGACACTTCATTCTCAACAAAGGAAAACTCTACTGAGATGAACTCTCAATTCTGAACATCTGTGCTCCAAATTCAAGGGTACCCACATTTATAAAAGAAAGTTTACTAAGGCTCAAAGCACACATTGCACCTCACACAATAATAGGCTTAATACCACACTCTCAGCAATGGACAGATCATGGAAACAGAAATGACACAGAGACACAGTGAAACTAACAGAAATTAAGAAACAAACACATTTAACAGATATCTATGGAACATTTCATCCTAAAACAAAAGAATATACCTTCTTCTTAGCACATCATGATACCTTCTCAAAAATCAACCATATAATTGGACACAAAACAAACCTCGATAGATACAAGAATTCTTAAGTGAGGAATATCGAATGGCCACAAGGCACCTAAAGAAATGTTCAACATCCTTAGTCATCAGGGAAATGCAAATTAAACAACCCTGACATTGTACCTCCCACCAGTCAAAATGGCTAAGATCAAAAACTCAGGTGACAGTAGATGGCTAGGATGTGGAGAAAGTACACTCCTCCATTGTTGGTGGGATTGCAAGCTGGTACAACCACTTGGAAACCAGTCTGAAGGTTCCTCAGAAAATTGGACATTACACTTCCTGAGCACCCAGCTGTACTTCTCCTGAGCATATATCCAAAAGCTGCTCCAACATACAACAAAGACACATGCTCCACTATGTTCATAGCAGTCTTATTTATAATATCCAGAAGCTGGAAAGAGCCCACATGGCCTTCAACAGAGGAATGGATACAAAAACTCTGGTATATTTACACAATGGAGTACTGAGCTATTAAAAACAATGACTTCATGAAACTCCCAAGCAAATGGATGGAACTAGAAAATATCATCTTGAGTGAGGCAACACAATCACAAAAAATCCCACACATGGCTTGCATTCACTGATAAGTGGATAATTGTCCAAAAGTTCAGAATACAATTTATAGACCACATGAAGCTCAAGAAGAAGGAAGACCAAAGTGTGGGTGCTTCAGTCCTTCTTAGAAGGGGGAACAAAATACTAACAAGAGGAAATATGGAGATAAAATGGGGAGCAGAGATTGAATGAAAAGCCATTCAGAGACTGCCACACATGGGAATCCATCCCATATACAGTCACCAAACTCAGATTCAATTTTGAGTACCAAAAAGTGAATACTGACAGGAACTTGATATAGCTGTCACCTGAGACAAATCCACAGGTGGATACTCGCAGCCGACCATTGGACTGAGAATGTCATCCCCAATGGAGCAGTTAGAGAAAGGACTGAAGGAGCTGAAGGGGTTTATAATCCCATAGGAGGAACAACAATATCAACCAACCAGATACCCCAGAGCTCCAAGGGACTAAACCACCAGCAAAAGAGGAGGGACCCATGACTGCAGTCACATATGTAGCAGAGGGTGGCCTTGTTGGGCATCAATGAGAGGAGAAGTCTTTTGTCCTGTGAAGGCTTGATGCCCCAGTGTAGGGGAATGCCTGGTCAAGGAGGAGGGGCAGAGTAGGTGGTGGGTGGGGAAGCACCCTCAAAGAAGCAGGGGTAGGGTGGATAGGATAGTGGTTGCTAGAAGGGAAACTGGGAAAGGGGAATAACCTTTGAAACATAAATAAAGAAAATATCCAATAAAAGAAAAAAGACATAAAATTAAAAAGAAGTATATATTCCTATATAATTTATATATAAGAAAACATACACTAAACATATAATTAGATAAATATATGGAAGTCAACTAGATGATAGATGATTTATAGACAAATAGGTAATAGATAGGTGATTGAGATAAATAGATTGATAAATAATACTTAGCATAGACTCATAACAATTTTTTAAATCTACTGTTAGAGACACTTTATTATTTGAAAATAAGATATTTAATTAATACTAGATTTCTGCACATTTGAAGATGTTTTGAAGAAGGTTACCAGTATATAGAATCAGCTATCTTTTTTCTTCTGTACACTTGCTACTGTAATATCCTCCTTAAAGTAAACAGCCTCTGGTTGATCCAGTTTATTTGCAATCCTGGTTGGGAGCAGTGCAATCTTTTCCTTTGGGGTAAGGTTACTGACATGTGCCTTTCTATACCATCCTTAACAGAGTCACTCAGTGATGTCAGAATGATTCATAAAATTAATTACAATTGTGTAAGAAAGTGATTAGACACAACAAATAATAGGGGTAGTGATTTTTAAGATAATCATTTGAGGAAGTATACAATAGACAAAGAAGTTGCATGTATCATCTCATGTTACAGCCTTATGACAAAACTATTGTATTTATCTTTCATTGGGAATCTTGGGACTGTATCTCAGACATTAAATCAAACAACCATATATCAACAGACCTATATTAAAAACTTCTAGATCTTTTATCTTGATATATTCAGGTCGAGAATTAATTACTTGAGATCTAGAAATATGATTAAATATGAACAGCTCCAACATAATACTATCATCACCATCATACCTAGTATCCTGTAAAGTGATACATTTACTTCTCAGTGTAGGAAATAAACTATTGAGTAGTTTACTGACAATGACACAGTGGTGGCAAAAAGTGAAACCACTCTGTATTCATCTCTGTTTTTTCAATTAACTACAGAAGATTTACTTGGAGGGCAAACTTTATAGTAAAAAAAAAAGGTAGATTTATGGACAGGAGACAAGTCTGTAACCGATGCAATTTGCTACAGTAGTTGGTCTGTGTGTATTTATCTCATTTCTAACATGGGCCTTTTACCTGGACTGGTCCACAGGCTTGGTGCCACAATGCAGATTTATTGGACAATATCAGTGAATTATAGTTACAACCTGACAAATGACACATAATCCAATTTCTCTTCTGTAGCAGCCATGTATCAGCAAGACAAACCCAAAGGGCTGTATACATATAAAATTTTATCTATAGAAAACTACATCTAGAGTTCTATAATGGTAAAATCGTATAACTATATGCAAAATTGCATGTTTACTTCTGTGCTTCTAGATTTTAATAAGAGAAACACTCCCCAACCTATTGCTACTTCTGACTCCTATGTAACCCCACCAGAATGACATAATTCTTTGGGAAAAACAACCTACCTTTTCCTAATGTCATTTCAGAACTGTGTTGTCTCTGATAAGTACAAGTACAGAGAACAAATATTTTTTAAAATTGTCAGTTTTATAAGTATTCAATAATGCAGAAATTAAGTGGAAATAATTAGGCTGATTATTTATTGGGAAATGGTTGGGTTAATGAGATATTTCCTTATGGGAGATATTGGTTGGCACCACTGTCTGTGAAATAAAAATTTTTAAAAAGTACCTTAATGATATGAAAAATTAGAACATGAGGAAACATATTCCATTTGGGAAACTGCAAACTCATTGCCCACAGGAAGTGACATCTGGAATGCAAAAACAACCTCATATATTATAATCAAGTGAACACCAGTTTTCATTTATCATATTAATGAGCATAGCCACCTTTGCAGAATTATATGAAGCATGCAATATTTTTTGGTAATTCCTTTGCAACCTGCTCCAAAAATAATGTGGAACTAGTAAAAATATCTCTGTGCAAATATGAACTGATGTTTGCTATCCTTTAAAGACTCCCACCCCTGCATTAAAATGACTAGTTATAGGAGACAAATAAACTAGTATTACCAAAAAGTGTAATCCAAATAGCACAACCATCTCGCCTTCTAATTAGTGTATACGTATAAGCAAGTTAATATAGGATTTGTAGTATCGATGTGATTTTATATTCCTATTTTAGCATTTTACCTTTGGTTTGGATATCAAATTATTTAAATGTAACTAACTCTTTTCTAAAAGAAGAAATGGTTACAGTAAAAGCAACAATATTAGTTGTTTTTCTAGTCAGTAAAAGCAACAATATTAGTTGTTTTTCTAGTCATTCGCCATTTAAACATTAAATTCTTAACCATATGCCCAAAAGTGGTAACACTAGCAGAGAGAAGGCCTGTTTTCTTCTATGAAGTGTCACTGAGCATGTCAAACACAGTCCAGGGCAGGCCCTCAGTAAGGAGTTGCTGGCCAACAGAAAACAAACTCCATTGCTTGTTTCTTTGTAAGATATTTGTTTTGTTTGGGCTTCTCCCTGTTCAATCCCTTTGGTATATTGTTCTTATTTTTGTTGTTATTTGTTTGCTTTGATTTTCATTATTTTTGGTCTATTTGGTTTGTGTGTATGTGTGTGTGTGTGTGTGTGTGTGTGTGCGTGTGTGTGTGCATGTATGATCTCAGAAGTGTTTGAGAAAGGGGAAAACATGATCACAATATATTATATGAGAAAAATTTGAAAATATTGTCCTATAAGTCCTATTAGCTCTTTATTTCCCTTGTGGGATATTTAGATTCTGGGGGCATGCCAGGTCACTAACTCAATGACAAAGTCAGCCAGTCCTTAACACATTCTCTGTAAACTCCATCCTTCCTTTGAGAGCCTCACGTTTTGTTTTTTTTTAAACCATACCATTTCTGAAACTACAATGTCAACATGTTATAAGTGTAAGTTTAATCACTAACCATAACCATGGACTTATATTTTATAATTTTGTATCATCTTTTAGAGGACTAAATTAATTACATGAAGTCTGAACCAAACACCCCAGTCAATTGCCCTGGGATTTGGTTTATAGATTTTTGCAAGACACTGGTGCTATGACAGGCCATCCATTGTCACTTGTCACCTCATTTATCACTATCTTGACTATTTCTGTAGCCTCCTCTCAGGCATCCTCACTTCTCACCCTAGATGTCAAGAGCCGCCCTCCGGTTCATATGAATGTCCGTATTCTAACTCCTCCTGCAGCTTCTGCCTGCTGAGCTGCCAGGCTGGATTGAGGAAGTTTGACAAAAGGCTGTCCTTGACTACGAACAAGTATTTAAACCCTCCTGCCCCAGATTCTTTATTTAATAAAGGTGCTTACCTTATAAGGCTGTTTGAGAGAAGTTAAAGAGCTAATATCACAGATCATCTAAGAGAATGCCTAATGCATAATATATGTGTTATTTAGAAACATGCATAGTAATGGGGAGAAAAATTAATAAAATCAGAGTTGATCCTTAAGATAGGTCAATATTTGACACATTAATATGTAAATAAAAATCTGTAACTAGGACAAATTTTATTTTTGATTATATGAAAAAAAGGTGTGAGAGTATCAATACATAAAGGGGGCTTAAAATGAGTTTTTATGATTTTATAATAAAACAAAATTACAAAAAAGTGTAAGATAAAAGATATGACAAAGAGGACCTGAGACAGGCCTGAAAATGAGGCTATAAGAGCTTAGGACCTGTCAGCAGTTGTGGCACAGGCCTTTGATCTAGCACTCAGGATACAGAGGTAGGTGGATCATCTACTTGAGGCCAGCCTGGCATACAGAGAAAATTCCAGGGCTACACAGAGAAACCTTGTCTCAAACAAAACAAAACAACCAACAAACAAAACCAAAACAGTTTAGGGACTATCTTGTTGAGTGGATTCAGAAATTAACTGATAACTAAATATTCAAATTAAAATTAATCACCCCGCCCCCCCAAGCCTGAGATCCACACGCCTTCTGTTTCCCATCTGTGCTGAGAACAGAGCCCATGGGCTGGACCTGAACACACACAGCCCACACCCCAGTTGCAGCTTGACTCCCCAGGTATTCTGACACATCCAGGATCACAGGATCACATGCTCAGAGGAAGGACAAGCTCCAGTCAGAGACAGGAAGGCCAGATAACACCAGAGATAACCAGATGGTAAGAGGCAAGTATAAGAACATAAGCAAGAGAAACCAATTTGACTTGGCAACATCAGAACCCAGTTCTTCCACCAAAGCAAATCCTTGATACCCCAACACTCCTATAAAATCAGATTCAGATGTAAACTCTCATTTCATGAAGACAATAGAGCACTTTAAGAAGGACATAAATAACTCCCTTAAAGAAATACAGGAGAATACAAGTAAGCAAGTAGAAGCCCTTAGATAGGATATATATAAATTCCTTTAAGAAATACAGAAGAACACAATCTAACAGATGAAGGAATTGAACAAAACCATCCAGGATCTAAAAATAGAAATAGGTTCATTAAAGAAAACTCAAAGGGAGACAATTCTGGAGATGGAAAACCTAGGAAAGAGATCAGGAGTCACAGATGCAAGCATCACCAACAGAATACGAGAGATAGAAGAGAGAATCTCAGGGGCAGAAGATACCATAAAAATACATTGACAGAACAGTCAAGGAAAATACAAAAAGCAAAAAGCTCCTACCTAAAAACATTGCAGAAGTCCAGGACACAATGAAAAGACTGACCCTGAGAATATTAGGTATAGAAGAAAGTGAAGATTCTCAACTCTTCAACACAATTATAGAAGAAAACTTTGCTAATCTAGAGAAATAAATGCCCATAAACATACAAAAAGTGTAAAGAACACCTAATAGATGGGACCATAAAAGAAATTCTTCTTGTCACATTAAAACACCAAATGCATATAACAAAAAAAAAATATTGAAAGCAGTGAGGGAAAAGGGTCAAATAATATATACAGACCTATCAGAATTACACCAGACTTCTCAACAGAGACTCTAAAAGCCAAAAGATACTGGGAAGATATCACTCAGACCTTAAGACAACCAAAGTGCCAGCCCAGGCTACTATATCCAGCAAAACTCACAATTACAATAAACAGAGAAACCAAGGTATTTCAATACAAAACTAAATTTAAACAATATCTTTCCACAAAGTCAGACGTATAAAGGATAATAGAAGGGAATATCCAACCCAAGGAGGGAAACTACACCCAAGAAAAAGAAAGAAATTAATCTTTTCACAACAAATCCAAAAGAAGAGAAACACACAAACCTAATTCCACCTCTAACAACAAAAGTAACAGGAAGCAACAATCATTGGTCCCTATAATCTCTCAACATTCATAAACTAAATTCTCCAATAAAAAGACTTAGGCTAACAGACTGGATATATAAATAGGATCTAGCCCTTTGGTGCATACAGGAAAAATACCTCAGAGTCAAAGACAGATATTACCTCAAAGTAAAATGATGGGAAAAAAGTTTTCCAGCAAATGGTCCCAAGAAACAAGCTGGAGTAGCCATTCTAATATCCAACACAAAAGACTTACAACCAAGAGTTATCAAAAAAGATAGGGAAGGACACAAATGCTTATCAAAGAAAAAATCCACCAAGATGAACTCTCAATTTTGAGCAACTATGCCCCAAATACAAGGGCACCCACATTTGTAAGAGATGTTACTAAAGCTCAAAGTACACACTGAACCTCACACAATAATAGTAGGACATTTCAACACCCCACTCTCATCAATGGACAGATCATAGAAACAGAAATTAAACAGAGACACAGTGAAACTAAAAGAAGTTAAGAACCAAGTGGACTTAACTGATATCTACAGAACATTTCACCCTAAAACAAAAGAATATAATTTCGTCTCAGCACTTCATGGTTCCTTCTCAAAAACTGACCATATAATCAGTCACAAAACAAATGTCAACAGATACAAGAACATTGAATTAGTCCCATGTATTCTATAAGACCACCATGGACTAAGGCTTGTCTTCCATAGCAAAGGAACAGAAAGCCAACATATGTGTAGACGCTGAACAACTATCTACTCAATGATAACTTGGTCAGAGGGGAAAAAAAAGCAACTGAATTTTAGAATTCATTGAAAATGAAGGTACAACATATCCAAACTTATAGGATAGAATGAATGTAGTGCTAAGAGGAAAACTCATAGTTCTGAGTGCCTCCATAAAAAAATTACTGAGATCACACACTAGCAGCTTAACAGCTCGTCTAAAAGATCTAGACCAAAAAGAAGCAAATGCATTTAAGAGGAATAGACAGCAGAACACAGTCAAACTCAGGGCTGAAATCAACCAAGTAGAAACAGAAACCTTACAAAGAATAAACAAAACTAGGAGCTTTGTTCTTTGAGAAAATCAACAAGATACATAAAACCTTAGCCAGACTAATTAGAGGGCTCAGAAACATTATCAAAATTAACAAAATCAGGAATAAAAAGGGAGAGATAACAACAGAAATTGAGGAAATCCAAAATATAATCAGATCCCACTCCAAAGCCTATATTCAACAAAACTGGAAAATCTGGATGAAATGGACAATTTTCTAGACAGATACCAGGAATCAAAGTTAAATCAGGATCAGATAAACCAACTAAACAGTCCCATAAACCCCAAGGAAATAGAAGCAATCATCATTACAATATTATGGATGCCAAGAAGTGCATGCTGACAGGAGCCTGATATAGCGGTCTGCTGAGAGGCTTTGTCAGAGCCTTTCAAATACAGAAGTGGATGTTCACAGCCAACCATTGAAGTGAGAACAGGGTCTCCAATGGAGGAGTTAGTGAAAGGACTGAAGTAGCTGAAGGGGTTTGCAACCTCATAAGAACACAATATCAACCTACTAGATGCCCTGGAGCTCCCAGGGAGGAAACCACAATCCCAAGGTAACACAGGAACAGACCTATGGCTCTATCTGCATATGTAGCAGAGGGTGGCCTTGTTAGGCATCAGTGGGAGAGAGGCCCTTGGTCCTGTGAAGACTCAATGTACAGTGTAGGGGAATGTCAGGATGATGAGGTGGGAGGGAGTGGGTAGGTGGATAAGGGAGCACCCTCATAGAAGAAGGAAGTGGTGGGATCGCAGGTTTCTGGAGGGGAAACCAGGAAATGGGATAACATTTAAAATGTAAATTAAAAAATACAATAAAAAAAGAAAAATGTCTCCCAACCAAAATAAAGCCCAGGGCCAGATTGTTTTAGTGTAGAATTGTATCAGATCTTCAAAGAAGATCTAATACTAATATTCCTTAAACTATTCCATAAAATAGAAATAGAAAGAACATTACCCAATGTTTTTCTATGAAGCCACAGTTGCATGGATAACTAAATCACAAAAGGATCCATCAAATAAGAGAACTATAGACCAATTTCCCTTATGAATATGGATGCAAAGATACTCAATAAAATTCTCACAAACTGAATTCAAGAACACATCAAAATGAACATCCACCATGATCAAATAGGCTTCATTCCATGAATGCAGGGATTGTTTGATATATGGAAATCCATCAATGTAATCCAGAACATGAACAAACTCAAACAGAAAACCACATGATCATCACATTAGAGGCTGAAAAAAACTTTGAAAAAATACAACACTGATTCATATTAAAAGTATTGGAAAGATCAGGAATTTAAGATAAAAAACTAAAAATAATATAAGCAATATACAGCAAACCAAAAGCCAACATCAAACTAAATGGAGAAAACTCAAGCAATTCCAATAAAATCAGGGACAAGACTGCCCACTCTCTCCCTATCTATTCAATATAATACTCAAAATTATAGCCAGAGCAATTCGATAACAAAAAGAGATCAAAGGGATACAAATTGGGAGGGAGGATGTCAAGATCTAACTATTTGCAGATGATATAATATACATAAGCAACCCTAAAAATTCTGGCAGAGAGCTCCTAAAGCTGATAAACAACTTCAGCAAAGTGCCTGGATATAAAATTAACTCAAACAAATCAGTAGCCTTCCTCTACTCAAAGGATAAACAGGTTGAAAAAGAAGTTATGGAAATGACACCCTCCACCTTGACACTAGTCACAAATAATATAAAATATCTTGGCATAATTCTACCAAACAAGTGAAAGATCTATTTGACAAGAATTTCAAATCCCTAAAGAAAGAAATAGAAGACCTCAGAAGATAAAAATTTCCCATGCTCATGGATTGGCAGGATTATTATAGTAAAAAATGGCCATCTTACCAAAAGCAATCTACAGATTCAAAGCAGTTCTCATCACAGTTCCAATTCAGTTATTCATAGAGTTAGAAAGAGCAATTACAAAATTCATTTGGAATAACAAAAAAACCTAGGATAGTAAAAACTATTCTCAACAATAAAAGAACATTTGGGGGAATCACCATCCCTGATCTCCAGCTGTCCTACAGAGCAATTGTGATAAAAACTGCATGGTATTGGTACAAGGACAAGCAGGTAGATTAATGGAATGGAATTGAAGAGCTAGAAATGTACTCAACACCTGTTGTCACTTGATATTTGTCAAAGGAGGTAAAAAAAAAAGATAGCATTTTCAACTGGAGGTCAGCATGTAGAAGAACACAAATCGATCCATTCTTATCTCCTTGTATGAAGCTGAAGTTCAAGTGCATCAAGGACCTACACATAAAACCAGATCCACTAAACATAATAGAAGAAAAAATGGGGAAGAGCCTTGAATACTTGGGCACAGGGGAAACCTTACTGAACAGAATACCAATGGCTCATGCTTGAAGAACAACAATCAACCAATAGGACCTCATAAAACAGAAAAGCTTCTGTAAGGCAAAGGATACTGTCAATAGGACAAAATGGCAACCCGCAGATTGGGAAAAGATATTTACAAACCCTACATCTGATAGAGGGCTAATACCAGTATATACAAAGAACTCAAGAAGGGAAATTCCAGAGAACCAAATAACCCTACTAAAAAATAGAGTATAGAGCTAAACAGAGTCTTCTCAACCAAGGAATCTAGAATGGCTGGGAAGCACTTAAAGAAATGTTCAACATCCTTAGTCACCAAGGAAATGCAAATCAAAACAACCCTAAGATTCCACCTCCCACCAGTCAGAATGGCTAAGATCAAAAACACAGGTGACAGCAGATGTTGGCAATGATGTGGAGAAAGAATAATACTTCACCACTGCTTGTCAGACTGCAAGCTGGTAAAACCTTTTGAAAATCAGTCTGGCGGTTCCTGAAAAAAATTGGAAATAGTTCTACCTGAGGACCTAGCTCTACCATTCCTGAGCATATACCTAAAAGATGCTCCATCATATAACAAGGACACATGCTCCACTATGTTCATAGGAGCCTTATATATAGTAGTCAGATGCTGGAAACAACTCAGATGTCCTTCAACAGAAAAATGAATACAGAAAATGTGGTATATATACATAATAGATTACTACAAAGCAATTAAAAACAATAACTTCGTGAAATTCTTCTGCAAATGGATGGAACTAGAAAATATCATCCTTAGTGAAGTAACCCAGTCACACATTGTAATAATAAGTGGATAATAATTGTAATAATAAGTGTAATAATAAGTGGGCTAATAAGTGGATATTAGCCCAAAAGCTCACAATACACATAATACACCCCACCATATGGAGCATAGAAATAAGAAAGACCAGGGTGTGGATGCTTCAGTCTTGAATTGAGGAAGGAACAGGATAATTGTGGGAGGTGGAGGGAGAGGGAGACTGGGGACAGAGAAAAGAGGGAGAAAGGAAATAAGGGTGGTAGTACCAGGAACTAGAGGAGATGTGAGAGAGGTGGTCAGGAAATCAAACAAAAATATGTAGCATGGGAGATAAGGAACTGGGGATAGCCACCTGAGGGTCCCAGATACCAGGGAAACATGAGGCTTCCAGGACTCAGTGGGGATGAATTTAGCTGAAATGTGCAGAGATGGGGGATAGAACCTGTTGAGACCACCCACAGTAGATAGGCATGGCCCCTGGTCAAGGGATGGGGCCACTCACTCATCTCAAAGTTTTTAACCCAGAAATGTCTCTATTCAAAGGAAGAACAGGGACAAAAAAATGAAAGTGAATTAAGGGCCAACAAGGGACTACCCCACCTGAGGTTCCATCATGTCTGCAGACACCAAACCCAACACTGTTGCCATGACAGGAACCTGGTGTGGCAGTTCCTGAGCAAGTCTAGCCAGCAACTGACCAAAGTAGGTGTGGATGCTTGGAGCTAACCATCAGACTGAGCTCAGGGAACCTGGTGGGGGAGCTGGCAAAAGAACTGGAGGAGTGGAGGGGGATTGCAACCCCACTGGAAGAACAACATAGGCTGGCCTGACCACCTACCTCTCCCCGAGTCTAGACCACCAACCAAGGAGTTTACCTGGAGGGATCCATGCTTCCAGATACGCATGTAGCGGAGGATGGCCTTGCCTGACAGCAATCGGAGGGGATGCCCTTGGTCCTGGGAAGACTTGATGCCCCAGCATAGGGGAATGCAGAAGCGGTAGATCAGGAGAGTATGAGTGGGTAGGGGAGCACTTTCATATAGGCAATGGGGATTGGGGGAGCGTGTTTATGAGATGGGGGTTGGTGGAGGAGGTAACTAAGAAGTGGAATATCATGATGGGGGTTGGTGGAGGGAGTAACTGGAAAGTGGGATATCATTTGAGATGTAAATGAATAGAATAATTAATAAAAAGTAAAAATACAAAAATACAAAAAAGCAAATATAAAATAATCTATAAACACATGATTTTCAAGCAGAAAACAACATTGATACGCATCTATCAGTAGTATGAAGGAGTATTTTAGGTATTTACCCTTCCAAAGCCTCATAAGGTAGGGAACTGCAAGAAAGGTGTTACCCTGAGAGAATTTATAACTTGCAGAACCACCTTCCTGTTGAACTATGTTTAGTGGACTGTTACCGTAGAAAAGTTTTTGTTTATCCTTTTCTCTTAGATAAATATAGATAAGTGTAGAAAATACAGCCTACTTTTCATTGCATTCACGTCTACTTAATTTTTCTCTGATGCCCTTCTAGTAGTACTTGGATGTGTCCACTAATAAACCCTGCCACTTTTCAAGTAAACCAAAGTGTCTATCTATGATAATATAAGGAGATTATGGGCATTCCTCAGCAGAGTGCTTTTCTTGTATATACGAACCCCAATACTACACATGAACACACAGACACACAGACAGACAGACAGACACACACACACACACACACACACACACACAGAGAGAAAGAGAGAGAGAGAGAGAGAGAGAGAGAGAGAGAGAGAGAGAGAGAGAGAGAGAGCGCTCTCAAATAGTCTCAAATAGTACCACTAAAGGGTTGTAGTACAATTCGGTTGATAAAGTGCTTGCCTGGTATGGACAAAGCCCCAGGTTCCACCCCAGTACCACATAAATTTGAAGTGGTAGTGAATGCCTGCAATCACAGCACTCAGTTAGCTGAGGCCGAAGGATCAGAAGTTCATGGTCATCTTCAGCTACAGAGCAAGTTCAAGGCCAGCCTGAGATACAAGAGACTGCCTCAGAGAAATAAAGATCATCACATCTTGCCATGAAAGTAGTCACATTGTAAAATTCCCATGGTGTTAGCAGGATGTTCATCAAGTTTTTAAACATAGTATTTAATCATACAAGGAAATTGTTGGATCGTCTTGATTTATCTCTTTTTAAGACAGTATAACACACATTAAACATTTTAGTTTTATTTCAACAATTACTTGCACTTAATGTTATGCATATAACAAATTAAGAATCTGGATTCTCCTTTCTGTAAATACTATTGTAGTGTTTAGGTCAACCTAAACTTTCCACATGCTTGGGGGCCTTTTGTCAGAGCCTTTCAGCTCCCAGAGCTCTCCAGAAGAATCATGTTTTCTAGCTGACTCCTACTCTGACTTGGAGATGGTGTTTCCTGTCTCTCTTCACAGTTTCAACAGAGTTTCTCTCTTCACAGTTCTCCCAGTGCTTAATAATCCCGTCCTTCCTTTGAAATCATGCAGAGAAATAGAAAATGATTTCCCCGAGGTTCCTTCAAAACTCTCCTTGTGCCTCCCCATCCTCTCTTTGCACCTTCTCAACAACATTAATGTGATTACTGTCCCCTCTCCCGTATTATTCTGAGCTGGATCTTCACATCTATATACCACCCTTCTATGTTATATCCAACTTCAGATCCATAACTACCAATGTAATTTCTTTGTATAAATACTTGAGTGAAAAATTCCTCAGAAAGAGCACCTAAGGTCACACTCTTCCCTTCCTGTCTCCTACCATTCATCCTTAAGTCTAATCTATCTATGCTTTGCCCTGGCCAGTTCTTCACTGTAATGGGTCTGTGGTCATGCAAAACCTTCTCCATGCCAAATCCATTAATTCTTACCCAATTCATCAGTACTACTCAGACTGAATCACCTCTCCTCTTCTCTCTCTCTCTCTCTCTCTCTCTCTCTCTCTCTCTCTCTCTCTCTCTCTCATCTCCCTCCCTCCTCTTCCCCTCTCTATCCTCCCCTTCCCTCTCCCTCTTCTCCTTCCCTTTCTTCCTCTTCTTCCATGTTTTTTTGGAGGGCTGGATTTCACTATGTAGCCCTAGCTGTCTTCGACTTCCCTATATATAGACCAAGCTGATCTTGAACTGAAAGAAATCTGCCTACCTCTGCCTTCCTAATGATAGTTTTAAAGTCACATGCTACCATGCTCAACTAATCCTTTGTTTTTGAAACCTTGACTGCTAGTACCCTGACTTGACGATTCTCACTTCAGGTTGTCTTTCTCCCACACCAGCTGCTCTTTCTCAGTACCCTTCAGTTTCCCTTTTACATCATCCAAATCAAAATGTTGTATTGTCTTCTATTTATCTGCACTAAATACTTAACATTAAAACCATCAATGAAAGAAAAGAGAATTGTGGACCAAACCAAAGATTACCTGATTTGATTAAACCTTTCCATGGCCATGTCTCATTGTATATAGAAAATTAGATACAGAAAGTTGATTCCAACTGCCCCCAACCCATGCCCCAGGCTCTACCTACTTAAGTAGCAACTCTGGTGTCTTAGAGTAGAAATACAGTTTCTTAGACAAGGATTCGCATCACCATCATTGTCTTCTCACTTTTTTTTGCAGATTTATATCAGTTGGGCTGCAAATTCTCTAAACATGGCCAGACTGTGCAGGTAGTTGCTCGATCCATACGATCATCACCTTCTGGCTAGAATGGAGCTCCTGTCTTTTGTAGTTAATGCTGCTGATTTACCATAAGAGATCCATGGGGAACACTCTTCCTGAGATGTCTACAGGGCCTACCCCTTTCCTCCAATTCAACCAACAATTATTTACTTATATGGGGACACAGACTCAAACCTTTCTCCAGAAGGGAATTTTACAGTCCCATTCACACTCCATTGCACCCTATGTGATCAGGCAGTCTTAGCTTTATATATAGGTACATTTCTGCTTAGCTCTCTCCCTCTGACCTACCCCCCGACCTTAGTTTTCCCACATTGTTCTCAACTTTCCATTAGGCTTTGCGCCTAACCTGCTTCCTCAAGGTACTTATAATAACTATGTATGTAGAGGGTAGACATTTTGTTGACTGATAGTTCCAGTTTGGGGCACATAGTAGAAATAAAAGTGTACTTGCTGTGTTAATGAATCATCTGTTTTAATTCTCTTAAATGCATATCTAAGCTTTCATGCCAAAAGCCAAGCGAGACACAGAATCTTATTTCAGGCAAAGTGTTAAGAATTGAATGTCAAAAACCATTCTCTAAGTAAGAAAATAAAGACTATGCTTTCTGCTATTTTGAGCTCAGCAAAAAAACCTTTCAATGTCTCAAGGACCCTAGTCAAAGAAAAGCAACAGTTTAAGAAAAAAAAGAATAATTTAGAGCATGCTCTTTTGAGTTAAAGAGGCCTTTGATTATAATTTTACTCCCATTAGCTTCAGAAGATTAGCTGCCCACATTAATAAAGCATCACACGCAACCAAAGTTGTACTTACTCAACATTTGACTCAAATATTGAATACATCTGTCAGATTACACAGACATCCTGGGGTTTGCTATAAAAAGTTGATGGTTTAAAAACTGAGCTACTGAAAAGAATGAAGAAAATTTTGAGCCTGAGGTCAGCAACACAAGTTGCAGATGCCAGAGACAGCACGCTAACTACCAAGCAGGAAATATTTTACTTCTAGTCTGTAATAATTCTTGCTCAAAGTAGAAGCTGTAATTTACATAGAATTATGGTATAAATATTTTATCTTAATATTTATTGTTCTTTGTACCAAACTTCTACTCATTTAGAACCAGGCAGATGGCAAATGAAATGGAGGGGGTTTAAATCAACTTGATAGCTTCCAAGCCATCTTAATCTATCAGTCACCCCTCCTCCTTTAAGGAGAAAGCTCCGAAGTTTGTCTGAAACAAAAGGACACACTTGCATGCTGTTTAAAACTCAAACTGGGGTGTCCCTCACAGGTAGCTTGATGAAGTATGTCTTCAGAATTGTTACATTTAAATCCAGGCTATTAGACTCCAATTTAATGCATATTTCTTTAGCCTAAGTGTATTTATTTAGTGCAAAGTGGCAAGGCATAGCTAGGGATTCAAAGTGGAGAAACTGTGAAAAACAGGGATACTTGTTAAATATGGTTTTGTTCTCTCCGTTCTCCTGAGCATTGGTGAAAGCATGAGATATTAACCATTGAATCACAGAAATATGAAGATGGAAGGAATATATTCCACCCTCGGGCCTGCTCATGGGAACATCTTCAATTGCCCAGGTTACATACTGATGGGAGATACACCTGACATTGAGACATTAAACCATCGGGGAGTAAGAAGAAAGCTCTGTGTCTGAATGACCATGTAGAAGGCATCAGGCCAACCAGAAATATCAACTGACTTTGCACAAATGAGACAAACTTCAAGGGTTCTACTGAGATTTAAATGTCCCAGCATTTCATACTAATTATACTAAGTGATACACTGAAGCTGGTGACTTTGAGGTAACCCAGATAAGCAGGATAATGTCACAGAAATGATCACTTTTCAGCCCTCCTCAATTCACTAGTGATATTTCAGTGATACATGCAGAATATTCAAAGTCAAAGGACAATTAATTTGGTGCTAAGCACATCCTTACATTTGAAGGGGTCCAAATAGAGTGGTTTTTTTTAACTTTTGTTTACTAACAACAGTATACATTTTTGGTGCTAATTACAGATGAACCACACTTTTGCTAGAAAGTTTTATTTCATGTCTTCAATTGACACCTCAATGAGAAGCAAACTAATGCTGCCATAAATGTTGTTGCGGTGACACAAATAATAATGAAATGCAGTAGTTCCCTTAAACTGCAGAAGAAAACTCCACATTTTTAAAGCAGGCACTGTTTGCCTAGAACACTATGAAATTCATCAAAATGTGTTTATATATATAACACCAAGTGCTCGGATGATAGTGTGGCAAAGATGTCATAGATTCTTTATAAAAATGGCAGTGGAAATCACAGAAGCATAATCAAAACTTTGTTAAGTCTTCAGATAAGGAAACGAGTGAAAAGCAACAATAAAAAATGCATAGAAAGACAAAAAAAGTATTCCTGATGAAGAACAGACAGAGGGGGAAAGGTTGTGCACGAGAGAGGATGACAAGTTCTCCAGTTCAACATTTGTAAGCCTAAATTTCAGTATCCTGCGGATATGTGACTTCCTACCTAGTTTTTAGCTGCCTTCTATGCAAAATGAGCTTCATAATCCACACACGCTTCTACATAGGTCTCCCATGTCATTCACATGACTACCCAGCCATGAAACGAAACTGGACCCCAGCAACTCTAGAACCCAAAATAATAAAGTATAGCAGACTTGAAGCTGACATTTTTAAGAATGGAGAATGAAAAGTTATTTGTTGGCTGCTGTTACTTTTGTATTAACTGTGGTCTTTAGTCATTACTGTTCCATAGAAATGATCATAGTCCTGGGAGGGCTGCCCATTTCCAAAGGGAAACAGAGGAGGAGTGGGTGGGGAGGGAGGAGGTGGAGGTGGGGGCCAGAGGGAGGGAGGGGAACCTATGGTTAGGATGCAATATATGAGAGAGTAAATTAATAAAAAAAAAAGAAAAGAAGAGCTCTAGTTCCTCATTCTGTTCATTTATGCAAGTCATTAGTGTGGTGTAGGAAGAAAGGTCTCCAGGGCTATAGATCTCATTTTGCATCCTGGCTATCATCTGAATAGTCTATAAATCCATACGATGAAAAGCACTAAGGTGGTAGGATCCAAGCATTTGGGAGATGGTTAGCTCATGAACTGATGACTGATCTCCCGGTCTGTAGAAAAGAGGCCTCAGAGTGTTGCTTTTTCCACATCCACATGAGGGCCGAGCAAACAAGCACTAACTATGAACCAGAAAACAAGGCCATAACAGATGTTAAGTCGGCTGGTGCCTTGACCAATTTCTATGCGAAGTAGAATTCTGTCCTCTATAAACTATTCAGATTATAGCAGATTACAGTACTGTGCTTTGGCAGTTCATATGGACTAAGGCAGTAAGTACTAAGCGTACAACATTAGATACAGTGATGTCCCTCCATTTTTATACATTACCAAATATTGGCAAGCTAGAGTCAGAGAGCAGTCTGATGACAACTGTCACTGGAACATTCCAGGCAAATTCACAGCAGTACTATTCTGCCTCTCAGATTTCCTATAAGAATAGAGGAGACATTTCCTTGACAGTCTCATGTATACAGGAGACAGCCTTAGAGGGCCAGCCCGTAAGCACATTTTCACTTGCCTTCCTGGGTGGATTTTATATCAATGAGAGAATGCCAAGAACTCCAGGACTGATGACTTTTTCTGCTGTCGCCCATCAATTGAGCCTGCATATATAAACTTCTTTTTAAATTAAAGGAATTACTCATGTGGGTGATAGGGTAGTGTGTGTGCATGAGTACAGGTGTCCATTGAATTCAGGAGAGGGCTTCGGTTGTGAGCTGCCCAGAATGGATGCTGGGAACTGAACTCATGTCCTCCGTAAGAGCATCACTGTTAAATGCTGTTAACAGCAGGGTCATCTCTCCATTCCTCAACCCTCACCGTAAACTGAGCACAAGTCAAAATAATTGGCAAATTATACTTCTGAAAAGGCAGCCACCAAAAGCGAATTCAATGAATTCAAAATCAAACACATTTCAAGTACTATTAGCAGCCCTCAGCCATGTTATGTCAGAGCTCCTCAATGTAGCCTTACTCCTGAAAATGTATGTGTGCCACATGCCTCCAGGTCATGCAATGCCAATCAATGCTTTCCAAAACACTGCAGCTCCACTCTTCAGAAAATATACTGCTTTAATCACTTTTAAAAAATGAGTTTTTTTTAATGTTTTCTTAGCCACTATTCCTCAGTATGTGTGTCTTTAGTTATATTGTGCTGAATGTTTGATTTTAAAAATTGTTGTTTGAATTGCTATCCTGAGCTTCATTTTCAAAACTCAAATGAAATTTTACTTGGAAATAGGACAAAATCTCCAATCATTTTTGAAACAGCTCTAAACATACTCCTGCCATTTTATACAACATAGTCTTGTAAAGTGTTCTTCTTGGCACTAATTATAAAATCAGAGTATCAGTCAACTTTGAAAACCTTCGAAGAGGCTCTATGCCTGTAATAGCAAATATTTAGCCAAGATTTCTTTATATAGAAAAACATCTATTTCATTAGTACATAAATGTATGTGTTCTTCAACAAATGATAGCATTATATCTTTCCAAGGAATTATTTTAAAATCAATTTTTTCTGATCTATTTTTGATAAATATTCTATCATGCCTATTTTATAGACAAAAATACTCAAGGTCATACAAAAATTGATTAGGCTAAGAAAGTTTTCAAGTACACAAAGTTTGAGATGCCTTGCTTTATAGCTGATCACCTGTCCTTCTGAACTTACAGAACAGGGCATGGAGGATTAGTTGATTAGAGGGGTGTTTAGAGTACAGAGAAGAAAAAGATCTGCTCCTGTCTAGCCCCAGTGGAATGGCTCTAACAGTATTATGTTTGAAAACAGACAAACACTGATCCACAGTTAAGAACTCTATGTACTCATTCTAAAATTGAGTCTGTGGGCTGTCCTACACCTTGGAACCTATAAACAAGGCTTTCACTCTGAGGCCCATGTAACCACTGTTTCCAGCAGAATGCTGTGTGAAGATGACTTTCCCCACAGATTTTTTATAACTAACAAAAAGGCATATTTTAGCACCAATTTAGAACCTCAAGTTTTTCCCAAAATCCTCAGCTCAAATCTGTTGTTAATGTGATTTAAGGGATATCCCTAAATACATGCAGTCTACTCATATAGAGTTTCCATTTCTTCATCTTTCTTCTATTGTTCTGAATTGTCTCAATATTTTTCACTTGAATGCTGTGAGTTTGAATTTTTTTCTTTTGACTTGTTCTTCCTGCATTTTTGTTATATAATCACATCATGATTCCCTTCCCTTTCTTCCTTCCAAACCCTCCCATAGCCTATCTTTATGCTCTTTAAAATACATGACCTCATTATTTGTTACTAGTCATTATATGCCTATTTTTCACACACACACACACACACACACACACACACACACACACACACAAAATTTGCTCAGTTCATATGATGTTACTTGTATGTACATGTTCTCAGGGCTGACCATTTGGTACTGGACACACAATTGGCATCATCTTCTCTGTGTGACATATTTGTCCCAGTCTCATCCACATTTCTTGGTTTCCTGTAGCTCTTTGTGTAGAGCTGAGGCACCGTGTGCCTTCCCCTGTCCTCTTTGGTACGTCTGAGGGTGCCATTCTTTTTCAGCGCATATTTATGCAAGCATGTTGATGAGAATTTGTGGATTTTTAAAGATCCCAGTCATACTGTGTGGTTTTGCATAGCATCTTTTAATTTTTTTGTTTAATTTTAAGGTTTAACAGCTTATTGGATCTTTCCAAGGGCATTATATCTGAATCTCCTAAGCCATCTTCATTTCCTCTGAAGCAATTTTTCCGTTTAATCATGGTGATATTTCTAATTCAGGTTGCAAACTTCCTCAAATACCTGTTTTTACTTTATTACTTAAAAATATTTTCAAATAATCTATGGAAATTATGATTTGTAGATCAGTGCAAATGGGCATGACTTGCTAATTAGTTGAGTACTTTTTGAGATTTGTGTAGGAAAGCCAGCCATCACACCCTTACTCTGCTAAAAACACCCTCCAGGAGCCTAACACAGTTTAAAGGTCAGGGATTTAGCCCTGATTAATGCCTTTGGGCATTCTGGGGCCTAGCAACAAAACCTGCATGCAAGCAAGACATTCCCTGCATGCCAGCCAGATATTCTGATATGGGGCTGAGTAGAGATCTGATGAGGAGCAAGATTAAGTGAACCCAAATACACTGTTAGGCTTAAAAAATAAAGTTATGATTTATCCAGTTCCCAGAGTCACGTGTTATACATGAGCAATGCCTTAGCTTGCTCAGTCACTGACAGAGTTCATCACTGCACTGTTGAATCGAGATTTTTCTATCTAAGCTAGAGAATGAAGAAAGTAGAGAAAACAATGATTCTAAGCATACACCCTAAGAAGTCTTACAGCTCCGATCTCATTCAAGTGACATGAAGAAGCCCAGCATAAACTGAGCGGCACTGAGATTTATGAGGCCTGGTTGTTTGTTGCCCTACTTGCCTGTAGGTGCAGAGCTCAGTGATAAGCAGGTGCATGGCAGTCCATGACCAGTCTAGGGGATGCAGCCCCAATGGCCAACCACACAGCAGAATGATCTAAACAAAAGATGTGGGAAGCGTTGAAGATTTAATTTGATTTGTTGGATAGCAACATCATGATATAGAAGTTATCACGATATATGTAATCTTTTCTCAAATTCTGATGATCCTTTTGTTTCTATGTTCAGGGTCCATCAGTGTTAACATATCCATGCAGTAACTGGTTTAGGATCTGCCAGGCCACTGAGCACTGCTCCTTGCATGAAGCTCTCCCGTTACTCATTCTTTGCGTTGTTTGCCTGTGCTCTGCTTCAAAGATGTACAGTACTTGTTCACGTTTCAATTTCCAGAAATTAGATTAAGTCCTTTACTGGCGATAGCCTGTCTCCCATTATCATTACTGCTATGTGTTGAACGTTATTTTTTCCTACTGATTGTATGAAGTCTCAAGAGAGGAAAAAGGAAACAAAAATCATATGTCCTGTCCAATGATTAATAGACATTATTGAAGTATTTATCTATTTTATTTACAAAACTTATGTTTCACAAATATCATGCTAGACCAAGTTTGTCTAGATTAATTCTTTGTGGTTACAAATTATCTTTCAGTTTTCCCTTTGTTTATATTCCCTCCTTGTTTGTGAACATTCATTTTTATTCTTGTTGCAGAGAGAATGTCCATATTTAATTCTGAACTAATCGGCATAGTTCCTCTCCTTATTATGAACAAATAGTAAATTCAAGAATATGGTAATAACCTATATTTTTTCAGGAATCTCTTGGGCTCCTCTGACCAACAACCCAAAAGAATACTTCCTAAGCTCGACGCGGTGGGATTTTGACAGATGACCTACGACTTTAGAAGGAAGCATTGTGACTCTATATAGCATAGCTCTTTCTACAAAAATACATGACATGTGTTTCTAAAATGTTTATTTTTGTTTTAAGTTTACTAGTGTTTTTGTCTGTTCACTAGTGCTCATGTCAACCAGAAGAGGGCATGAGATCTTTTGGAACTGGGAACTGGGAGCTGTCATGTGGGTGCTGGGATCTCAGATTCTCTGCAAGAGCAACAACTGCTTTAACCATTGGGCCACCTCCCCAGTCCCAGCATATATGTATTTTAAACTATGCTTATAGAATAATGTTTTTCTCCAGCCTTTGAAACTTTTCTAGCTTTCTAACTTCCTCACTTCAATTATTTAGTGATTCAATTGAATAACACATTATTATGTCAACTATTTTGTAATATTTCCAAACAACATGATTTCATCTATTTAATTTGTATTATTATTTTGGTTTTATAATTAAGTTGATACAAGAATCAATGATCTCTTACAACAATTAATTTATTGTGAAACAGAATTTGTCTTCTTTATAAAAGTATGTATTGTACCCAAGCTCTAATACAACAGAGGACTTTAAAAATTACCCTACTTGCTTATAAGTTTGAAAATTGTGTATGCTTGGCAAATTTTCCAGAAGACAAACAAAAGCATCAAATTGTAGAATTGAGGGAAGGAACAAGAATATATTCTCCTCAATTCATTCCAATTAAGAGTAATTTCAAATTGCAGTTAAACGATGTGAGTTGAGTACATTTAGTGAATTTGGGCTAAGAATGTTCTATCGTTGCTGATTCTTGCTGATTCTGTGACCTCCTGCCTGGGCTTTACTTCCTTAAATAATAAATGTTGAAAAAAAGGAAAAGGAAAGAAGAGGAAAGGGATAAAGAGAGGGACAAATTGGATCCATCAACCATAAAAGAGCGCCCAGTGATGTCAGTGCTCAGCTGAAAGATCAGAGATGAGCTTGCTATTTAGTCAAACACTACATACAGCTAATATTATACAGACTGAGAAAGACAGGCTATAGCTGCATATTTAAAAGTGTGTGTGTGTGTGTGTGTGTGTGTGTGTGTGTGTGTGTGTAAAACAATCTTAAAGACAAAGAGGTCTGAAATTTTAAAGAGCAAGGGGTGCATGGGAGGTATTTGAGGGAATAGAGGAAAGGGGAAATCATGTAATTATATTATAATTTCAAGTAATAAATATAGAAAAAAATCATTGTGAAATCCCATAAATAACCAATTATAATAAAAAAGAGACATTAAGGAATATCAAATATATCCTAAAGGTAGACAGTAAATCTTAATAAACAGTTACTGAATGTGGGCTCTGCTTTGGAAAAAGCAAATTAAGGCTGAATTTCAAGATGACTTAAAAATTAGTTAACTCTCATGATTAAGTGATTATTTGACTCTAAGAAAGAGAACCCAGATCACCTTATTTTAGATTTATAGTAATATTTTATTAAAAGGTTGTGTGTTCCTTTTATGCCATAGACAGCTGGAGAAGCAGTTACAAACACAGGCAGAATTGTGTGTGTGTGTGTGTGAGTGTGTGTGTGTGTGTGTGTGTGTGTGTGTGTGTGAGAGAGAGAGAGAGAGAGAGAGAGAGAGAGTGACTGTGTCCCATCTCTTTTCCCCTAGAGCTCACAGTCTTTCTTTTGGACATTAGATGTACTTTTTTTATGAAAACTGGCTCGTATCCTCAGTTCCCATTAAAAAGTCTAGAATCAATAAATCTCAAAGTAAAAGAGTTTTACCTCTATAAGGGATAAGGAAGGATGAATGGCCCTACTCAGTGCTAGGGCCTCTGCTCTCTTAATATCAGTGATGGAAACACATGCTCCAAAACAGCGTTCTGGGGAGACTCTGAGAGTATACAGGACAGAAAATAATTATTAGAAGGACAAGTATATGCCATAAGAAAGGTTTACTCAACAGGAAAAATGGGAAAGCATAGAAACTATTCTGAGATAGACCACAGGAAGAATTCACACTGACCTCCATGGTGACTATCTTCCAAGTCTCCTAGTAGGAGCTTTCTTTTCTATGTTCATTGAGTCTGAGAAATAAGATGGAGCACTATCAAAGCTTACATATGGCCTTCACTCCCTGAATTCACAAGAATCCTGGTCACCTTAGAATTCTTTCTCTTTTTTTTTTCTTTTTGTTTATTGGATATTTTCTTTATTTACATTTCAAATGCTATGCCCTTTACCAGTTTTCCCTCTGGAAACTCCCTATCCCATCCCCATCCCCTTACTTCTATGAGGGAGCACCAACAACAACCCACCGACTCCCTCCCTCTACCCACCCTGACATTCCCCTACACTGGAGTATCAAGCTTTTACAGAACTTAGAGCTTCTCCTCCCATTGATGCCCTACATGGCCATCCTCTGCTACATATGTGGCTGGAGCCATGGGTTGCTCCATGTATACTCTTTGGTTGGTGATTTAGTCTTTGGGAGCTCTAGGGGGTCAGGTTGGTTGATAGTATTGTTCTTCCTATGGGGTTGCAAACCCCTTCAGCTCCTTTAGTCCTTTCTCTAACTCCTCCATTGAGGACCCAGTTCTTAGTCCAATGGCTGGCTTGGAACATCTGACTCTGTATTTGTCAAGCTCTAGCAGAGCCTCTCAGGAGGCAGCTATATCAGGCTCCTGTCAGCATGCATTTCTTTTTTTTTTTTCTTTTTTTTCTTTTTTTTCCTTTTTTTTCGGAGCTGGGGACTGAACTCAGGGCCTTGCGCTTGCTAGGCAAGCGCTCTACCACTGAGCTAAATCTCCAACCCCTCAGCATGCATTTCTTGGCATCCCCAGTAGAGACTGGGTTTGGGGATTGCATGTAGGATGGATCTCCATGTGTTACAGTCTCTGGATGCCCTGTCCTTCAGTCTCTGCTCCACATTTTGTTTCCATATTTTCTCCTGTGAGTATTTTGTTCCCCCTTACAAGAAGGACTAAAGCATCCACACTAAAGCATCCACACTTTGGTCTTCCTTCTTCTTGAGCTTCATATGGTCTGTGAATTCTACCTTGGGTATTCTGAGCTTTTGGGCTAATATCCACATATCAGTGAGTGTATGTTCTTTTGTGATTGGATTACCTCACTCAGGATGATATTTTCTAGTTCCATCTATTTGCCTAAGAATTTCATGAAGTTATTTTTAATCACTGAGTAGTACTCTATTGTATAATGTACAACATTTTCTGTATCCATTCCTCTGTTGAAGGATATCCAGGTTCTCTCCAACTTCTGGCTATTAAAAACAAGACTGCTGCATACATAGTGGAGCATGTGTCTTTATTATATATTGGAGCATCTTTTGGATGAATACCCAGGAGTGGTATAGTTGGGTTCTCAGGTAGTACTATGTCCAATTTTCTGCCACCAACAATGAAGGAGTGTTCCTCTTTCTCCATATCCTCATCAGCATCTGTTGTCATCTGAATTTTTTATTTTAGCCATTCTGACTGGTGTGAGGTTCTCAGGGTTGTTTTTATTTGTGTTTCCCTGATGACTAAGGAGGGTTAACTTTTTATAAGTGTTTCTCAGCCATTCAAGATCCTCAATTGAGAATTCTTTGCTTAGTTCTGTACCCCATTTTTATAGGGTTATTTGATTCTCTTGAGTTCTTTGTACATATAAAATTCTGTCTTTTCAATGTACCACTCACCATTTTGTGCATCTAGTTTAAATATTGCAGGAAAGAGGATGAGGCAAGGGAGGAAGAGGAGGCAAAAGAAGAGGAGGAGGAGGAGGAGGAGGAAAAAGAAGAGAGGGATAAGCCATTAACACTGACTTGTTATCTGTAAGGATAGTCATCTTTTCAGTCTAGTAGATACAATCTAACCAACCCAGTAAATTGGAACTATGTATGCTTTCAAATAGGTTAGGACTTAATTTAGTCCCTATCACTTAGAAGCTGTGTAATCTATATCAGTTTACCTTAGTTGATGTGATTTCAGATAAAAATAATGATGTCCTTAGAGAATTGTCTGTCTCTCCTGTCTCTGTCTCTGTCTCTGTCTCTCTCTGTCTCTGTCTCTCTCTGTCTCTCTGTGTCTCTCTCTCTCTCTATCTCTGTCTCTGTCTCTGTCTCTCTCTGTCTCTCTGTCTCTCTCTGTCTCTCTCTCTCTCTCTCTCTCTCTCTCTCTCTCTCTCTCTCTCTCCTGGCCCTTTTCTTTGTAATTGAGAGAGTAAATGATAGCAACAACAATAATCAGTTCAACTAATGTATAAAATGTAATAATTGAATCATAGTGAAATATAAATAATTTTCCATACAATAACTGGATTTATAGTCTATAGTTTCTCTCCTAAGCCATAGTTATATCTTGTAGAATAGGTCATGGCTGTCATGTCTTTTCATGTAGAACCTCTATATTTATTGAGCACTTACATGTGTAAAGCTTTCCCCTGGAAAGCATATAGACATATGCTGTGATATATGCTATAGGGTCATGAATATAAAGAAATTATGAAGTTATAGCGAATATACATAAAAAGCCAGGAGAGAGAGACAGAGAGACAGAGAGACAGAGACAGAGAGAGAGACAGAGAGCATGGAAATGTTTTCATCAGTGGTCTTAGTCATCACAAGCACAAATTTTATGCATGTATCATTGTTACCATTTTGAAGTAAGTGATAGAGACTCATCAAGATAGAAGACTATTGAGGAATATTATAGAAGTGATCATGGTAATACTGTATATATTTGAGACAGCTATAGAAAAATGGGATTTTATAAGTTTACCAAAAATACATTACATAACCATATATTTATATAATTTTTATTTAAGTTAAACAACATTGCCGTGATACTACTCCCCAAGAGTCAGACTATCTAACAAAACCACAGTGTCAGACATAGGAAATTTCCCTTCAGTTATTGGTCACAGGAGTCCAAGAGACTTCCCAAACTATTGCCATTGTCTTTAGTTGCCTTCCCAAACTGGAAGGTAAGGCCCTATTGCTGGAGACACCACACACCTTGGACACAGGCCTTGAAGAAATTGACCTAGAACTGACCTGAACTCCTTCTTCCTGAGGAATATCTTTTATGGTATTGGCAGGTACTGTGTGAGTGAACAAGAGAGAAAAGCAATCAAGATCATGCACCACAGCAATGAACCAGCAAGATTTCTACAGTGGAGCAATAGTGGCACCTTTGTCTTATGGGAAACCAACAGCTGCTGAAGTGGCATTAAGACCCACTCAATATAATGGACTTCAGGCCTGGTAATGTTAAACCTAGTCAACTATTCATGTCTAAAGTGGTCCAAGACCCCAGATGAGTATCTTTGCTGTCATTTTCATTAATCAACTGCTTTCTAAATATTTTATCATATACTCACAGATAACTGTTGCCCTCATCCCCTCACCAAATAAACTTACTTTCGCAGAAGATTGGAGATCATTAGAGAAATCCACACCTATTTAAAATGCAGAAAGCAACTGACTATGGGGTTCATAACACTAGATGATACATCCACAACATAACTTCTGCTCCTATGGCTCTGGGAACATGGTGGAAGAGGGAGTCAAAAGACTGTAAGAGTCTAAGGAACAGGTTTTGTGGCTAGGCTGTGTTTCCTTGATATGACAGGTAAGTTTCACTCATGAAATCTTAACAACGTATATGAGATTCCTAAACAAGGTCTACATGATGACAACGTCTGTGGACACACTGGGGTCGATGGGAAAGGTCAAAAGACCCCACCCATCGATGACGAGCTACAGACTCTTAGTGGTTCCTGAGAGAAAGGGAGGCAGGTGGCTTTTGTTTCTGTTTTTCGGAAATTACATCCCTGATAGGATATCTAATTCCTAGAGGTCAGCACCAAACACAGATATGTAAATAATAATAATAATGTGAGTACACCGTCGCTGTCCTCAGACACACCAGAAGAGGGCATCGGATCCTATTACAGATGGTTGTGAGCCACCATGTGGTTGCTGGGATTTGAACCCAGGACCTCTGGAAGAGCAGTCAGTGCTCTTAACCACTGAGCCATCTCTCCAGCCCAAATAATAATAATAATAATAATAATAATAATAATAATAATAATAATAATAATAATTTAAAAGAGACAGTCATGCATCTGAGCGAGAGTAGAAGAAGATTGGAAGAGTTGGATGAAAAGAGGTAGTGGTGGAAATTACAAAAATACTCTAAAAAACATAGCAAAACTGAACTAAACTAAATTAAATTTTTTAATTAAAAATTAAGAATCCTGATACAGATCAAGAGATCATAATAGGAAACCAGTGCTTCCATCTTTGGAATTCAAGGCTTTGTGGAGAAGATAACATTTGAGAAATTCATACTAGATAGGATTTAAACACCTTTAGAAATAGTAGCAACATTCACAATCCTGACAACACAGTTGTCATTTTGTGGGGATTGCTAAGCATCTCCATCAGTTTCACAGTATTGTACACAGAGGAGAAGGATTTGGGGAAAGAAGATTGGGAGCATTTGAATGCCTTGGCTGTTTGCTTTCTTGTGATTGTTTTTGTGGTCAGTAGAGAACCACACAGGTTGAGAAAACTGAAGCCCTTAGAACTGGCCAAAAGCTATATCTAAAATGTATTTTTATAGAAAGTGCAGGACAATTATAAAAGGTAAATAAACAAATATGCAAATAAATAAACAGATGGATACATAGGTTTGTGGATAGATAAATAAACAAACAAACAAACAAATAATAAATAGGAAAGCTCCCTTTCCCTCTCTGCAGACACTGAGCTCACTGTGGGCTGCCTGAGCCCAGGAGTACAAATGATTACAGGAACCTAATTCAAGCCCCTGGCCAACTTAATGAATAATGAAGGCATGGAAGGAAATTGAAGGAATGGCCAGATCTTGACATCTGAACAGTTTGTTCAGAGCAGATATAGCCAAGGCTGTCACAGATTTTAGAAATGAGGGGATGTCAACATGTGGGGATGAATTCTGGCCTTTCCTTCTCCTATGTCTGGGGATTCTCTGGGATAGGAGGCTAATTTTGAGGATGTTTTTCTACTTACAAAATCGAGGCATACTGTTTTCTTAAACCTTTGTAAAATCTGCTGCATTCCCTGGCATGTTTGCAAATAACACCACATTCTCCAGACAGTTTATGTACAACACGCATCACGTTCCTAGCAAAGATATATCCTGTAAATAATTATCCTGCTATAAATTTAAGAAGGTCGGTCCATACAAACTATTTATAAATGGAAATGTGTTGGTCAAGTACTAATGAGAACATGACACAAATGTAATAGACACATCATATTTTATCTGATACCAAGGTTTCAGTTTTCATCTTCAAGACTGTACAATGGAATTATCTACAGAGCTTTTAAGAGGTCCAATGCCTGCATTTCCCACACTCCCCTCACCCCCGCCCTGGTTCCTGGTATAAATGACCCAGTGCAGTCTTTGAATTGGGAGTATTTTAACATTTTTCTAGATGATTCTGATTTTTATAATTAAAAGACTTTCAGCAATAAAGAGGTGATTGATTATGTTACAGATAATTAAGAAGTTCACCTTGATATCAAAAAGGGTATCATCTACATTTATACCTATATTTGAACTTGTATGATCTAAAATCACTCTTTTCTCGACATCAAGCGAGATATGAAAAGAGTTTATAACAGAAAAGAATTTAGTGGGCTGAGTCGTAAGAACTGAGGGATCACATGATTAGAATAGAAAAGTCTGAAATTTGTTGGTTTTAAAATATTTCATTCTTTCCCACAGACTCAGAACACTCCTGTAACATTGCCTCAGAGAAAGCTCCTTTGCTCCCTCTGCAAACACTAAGCTAGCTGGCTGACCCTAGATATACAGACCAGTGGCCCCTTGGTGGTATCACAGTGACAGTTGTCATTTCCTGGGTACCGAAGGCCAAGGTGAAGCTGGCTGTATACACTGTGACTCAAAGGAAAGGGGAGGGGAGAAATGGCTGTCTGGCCCTCTTTCTTCATATTTGGAGGAATTCTGAATAGTTTGTTTATATTCATAGCCCCCCTTCCTCCTTTCAGATACCAATGAAAGTGCCACAGAAATCACATTTTAAATATGACGGTCGCGTGGGCATTTTCTGTCTCTTTTTCACCAGTGTCAATGAGAAAACTATATCCTCTTACTAATAGGCAGGTCACTAGAGGTGCAAGACAAAGTGGTCTCTGACAGACCCAGGCTCTCTAGGAAGCATGGCAGTGAGATGACCTCTGGCTGTTTTAAATTGCTCACCATTGTTATATTGACAAGTTGTCTTTTTCCAACCTGACTTTGTCCCTCACTGGTTTTATTATTTTCCCATGGAGAGTTCTCTCCCAAGTGTTCACTGTTAGACCGCTATCCATTTCTCAAATACCAGTTTAAGTGAGCGCTTATCTATGTGAAAATACACACAGACACAATTTGGGAAGGGAAGACCTTTGTACCTTCTTTACTAGACATAAAAATGCTGAGACAGATCTCTACCTTCAGTCAAATATATATACTATAGAGTACCAAATGCAGTCTTTTACACATAACTGACATGTAATAAATCTTATAGCTAACAGGATCAGGGGAAGTATCACCACCGATGGACGGCCACTTTGGAATTACTTCAGTCTCGAAATAACTAATACATTTGGGCTTAAAAGAGGTCAAATGTTCAATATCCTTGCCTGGAATGTATAATTATAGAAGAATTAATTATTCCACATAAGTGGTAGCCTTGCAGCTGAAGTAAACATGACTATTTCCTAGTAGCGTCATCTTTTGGGACTACAATTGTTCTATCATGAATCTTTAATAGTTGCATATGTTCTTTTCTAAAACATTATTCAAATAAGCTTGCATTGTCTAGGTTCCACTGGTCAGGTCTTGTAATCATTCTGCTGAAACCACTGTAATTCTTGGCTTAACAAAGTTAGTACATTTTCTGTCAGTATGAGGAGAGAGAGTCATCACTTGTCTCTGAGCCCTGAATGTGTCATGCTCAAGAATGACCTCTCACCCCCAGGGACCGGTAACTTCTATGTTTATTAATGAGATCTCCATCCAAGCTACCTTTGCTTCTTGACCTCTGGAGGAGCTGTGGGGAAAAAATCCTTTAATTCAGATGTCCCCAGCAGATCTAATTTACTTAAGGGTTATCTCAGTCAGCACGCTGCCACTGACATCCACAGAGTTTAAGGCTTCTTTACAGTTGCTTTGCTTTTCTGTCAAAAACTTCCTTTGATCCAAATCAACCTCATTCTAATCTGGGACTTCCATAAAATGTGGAGGGCCATTGAGAGGATTTTTCATTTCCCTCATATCATTTCTTTGTTTTCCAAAGTATCCTGCATAAAGCCTTTCGAGCAGCCAGTATTCATTATACTTGGGGAAATAACAAATTGAAGAACTGAGTGGTGTTTACATTTTTACATTTTGTCAGAACAAGTCATTGAGATTAGAATTAGAGGTGGTCATGCTTGGCTCAGAAAAAATAGCAACATCATGGAACTTTCAACTTGAAAATGTAGTTTGAAATATATCTAACTTTTAGGTCCACAATAGCTTTTGAGATATATATATATATATATATCAAGCTTTCAGCCAGATTCTGCTACAGAAAACCTAGCACCACATTATTTTTTAGCAATGTGTGAAGCCAATCTACTTCTATATTGTGAAAAGCTTTCTCCTTTGGTTTGATAACAACCCACCCTATGCTCTATTCCCAGAAAAAGACTGCTGGATGGATTTCTAGTACTCAAGATTGGAAAGAACAAATTCTAGAAACACAATACCAGGGCCATTCTCTTCAAAAATATTTCCCAGTGTTAAATAAGTTCTTTCTTGACCCTTTACCTTTTCTTTCTTTTTCTGCAAATAGTCCTTGCCCTTCTACTCACTGAGCAAAAAAGAACTAGGTGGCTCATTACCATAAGGGTGGTCTATGTATAGAAAACTAAAGGAAAAAACAGGCAGATGAGGCTTCACAAAACTAAAACTTTGCATCTTTAGAGCAAAGAAAGCAATTAGCCATGAAGAACTAACTCATTGAATGGGAGACTACACCTGAGAAGCTTATGTTCAGAATACATGGGGAACTCAAAGAACTCCACAGCAGGAAAATAGCCAGTACTTTTTAAAAATGGGCAAATTGCTCCAATGTTCTGTTCTCAAACAAAAACGTTGAAATACCCAGCAAGTACATGAAAAAAAAAAGTTCACTATCACCAGTCATCAAAAAATGCAAACTAAAATCATAAAGAAACCTTGTACCTATTAAAAAGGATAGTATTAAAGAAGACAAAAGTTAAATGCTGTCAAGGCTGTAGAGAAAAGAGAATTCTATACTTTTGTTTGGAATAAAAACTAGGACATCCATTATGGGGAAAGGAAGGAAATATCTCAAAAATTAAAGCAAGAGCTCATTTAATCCAGTGACTTCACTTTTGGAGGAATGTCCGAAGACAATGAAGTCTAGACCCCAGAAGGGCATCTGCATTCACCTGTTCACAATATTCACAATAACAAACATTGAGCATCAACAACTTTTCACAAGCAAACGCATAAAAGGAATAGTATAAAAATACTTAAAAACATATACAAATGCAGTATCGGTCAACTTTAAGAGAAGAAGGATTCCCTCAACGAGCAACAACATGGGTGTGCTTGGAAAACATGATGCTAACTGAAATAAACCAAACAGTTAAAAACTTAAACTGCAAGGTCTCGCTTACCTACGGCACCTAAGGAAAATACAATCAAACACATAGAAAACAGAGTTTCCTAGCCTCAGGAAGGGGCAGGGTGGGTAGTAACAATGGAGAGATGCTGGTGAGAGTATCACAGGGCTTCTGTTGCATAGGACAAGTAGGTTGTTCAGGTCTATGCTATAACACAGCGACAGATGTTGGTGATGGTGTGCTCTATGGGAAACAGTTAAG
This sequence comes from Rattus rattus, assembly GCF_011064425.1. Taxonomy (NCBI): domain Eukaryota; kingdom Metazoa; phylum Chordata; class Mammalia; order Rodentia; family Muridae; genus Rattus; species Rattus rattus. Next base: position 188,091,327 of record NC_046156.1, read on the forward strand.
AAAGCTCACACATCAAAGATAACTCTGGGAAGAAATAAGTTATGTTATTGGCTTCACTGAAATAACATTTCGAAGTGCATGCATAAGTCAAAACACTGTATACTGGGAACACATAGAGTTTTTAATTATCAATTATACCTTACTCTGTCTTGCACTCTGAAAGGTTTTGTTCCATATTGTTTTTAAAATATGCATGAAACAGCTGATTGCTTGCACTCTTGGCCAGTGAGTCCATGTTCTGGTGACAGTACTCCTGACAGCCCAGCAGTGGGTCCCTGGGGCTCAGAGTCAAAGAATACACACCACCATGACAAATCCCATCTATTTTCACTGAAGCTCATGGCCTTTATTTTACTATGTCTTCACTTATGTCCAGCAATCACTAAAATAAGCTGTTTCCCTCTGCCCCTTCAAGCTTAGCTTCTCCTTCACATATGACTGCCAGAAAAAGCAGCATTTAAGTATTCTACCCTTTAAGCAAGCCACGACTACAGCACAGCTAACAGCTGTCAAGAACATTGGCAGACGATGAGAGGCCCTGCCGCTTTAACCGAAAATGTCACCTCGGTACCTTGCTGTGATCACTGGAAAGGAATGGATTCTCTGCTGAATTACTTATCCTAGGGAGAAATATGAAAAAGGTTCTCCCTGGGGTACATTTGAGAGCTAGTTTTTTTGTTTGTTTGTTTGTTTTACTTTTTGTTTTAGTTTTCGTTTTTGCTTTCGAAGAAATCACCCTCAAAGGACAACAATGAAACCCATTTGTTTCAACACACAAGCTGTGAGATTGGGTCATGTTAGTTAGCCACAATGGTTGTGGAGTCCTGGCAGTGAACAGTTAGAGTGCAGTCTCTTACTGTCCATCAGTGTAGATATTCCTATTGCTAACACCAACTTCCCCAAATTAACAAGCAAGAAGGAGCTTCTTTTGCAAACCCTTTATTTTCTTATACTTGGTTTCATTCTAACTGGGATTGAATAAGAGAAGGTGATTCTGTTCTCTATTGCGACTGAACTACTCATCCCCACCCGCAAGCCCCCTGAGAACATTATCTGCATTAGCTTGCTTTTGGTTGTTGCAATAAAGGTCAGGATGCAACTTGGGAGAGAAAGGGGTTATATAGTCAATAGATTACAGTTCATGGAGGAAGCCTCAGCAAGGACCTAGACACAAGACTTGGAGCAGGGATCACAGAGCAAAGTTGCTTACAAATGTGATCAATAAAGTTGAGCCTGGTCTGATTTTGCTGTAAGCCTAATCGCCTCTTCCTTTCTTCTTCACGTTTACATTTAGAATTCCAGACCATGAAACATGGGCTCCCCATTTCAGCCTAAGAGGCACATATACTGACCTGAACAGCAACACAATGGCCTAACTTTTAACTTGTTCACCATTCTGTCTTCACATACAATATGATGGCACACAGTAACCACACACATATTAAGTGAATTAATAGTGCAAATCAATAATGGTTATTAAGTTATTCTATATGTAAAGTAAATGCAGCCATGAAAGTTGGAGGGATGGAATAAATTGATGAGATTGCGGATCAGTTAGGAAAGACTGGCTTTAATAGTCCTTTACTGTGCGGATTGGCTGTTCTGTGTCTACTTCTTCACCAATTTGTGGCAAGCAAGATGTTATATTGCATGGAATGACTTGTTTGTAGAATTTAGGTGAGTCATTTTGACAAATGACATGAAAAATACCTTTTAAACCTTAGAGTGTTAAGACATATCCTGCGTCAATATCAAAGGCAATTTGGTTAGCAGAGAGGCTATAAATGGAATAGATCCACCCGATGCTGTTTTCACGAAGTGCACCACAGAGAGAAATCTATGTGCACTGGCCTGATGGTGTCAGAGGAAATATTTTCGGAAGGTAAGTAACCATTTCTATTCTGAAGGCTGAAATCTGTGCTCCATGATTATAAAAGATGTTACTGATCTTGACAAGTATGGAAGGCACTCTGCAGAAAACAGAGCGGGCAAGGTCCCTGAGTAAAAGCTTAAACGGTTTGCATCTAAACAAAGGCAGAACTAGCCTGGATAATAAATCCTTTCCAGCTTCTTGCAAGTATGACTAGGCAGTCTTCCTTTTCAATCTTAATCTTTAGGGCTGGGATACTGGTAAACATGGAATAAAAGATAACTAGGTATTTTGTTTGTGTGACCTGCATGGGTATAGGTAAACATGTGGCTATACAATGCCTCATAAATCCTGACCATGAATGGAAACCTGAAAAGAGTTCATTTGTCAGGTAGCAGAAGTAGCCTTGACAAATACTTTTGGTTCTCAGTTTAAAGTGGCTTCTTAAGCAGACTATAGTTCTAGATTAGGCATTCCTGAACTTTCTTTTAATTTCAGTCTCCGTTCTCCCAAGAAACTTTTGTGCATTTGGGGTATATAGGTATATAAAATAAGTATACCAAAAGTTTTGATAATGATATCCCAAAGAATTTGATTTAAAAGCCATTTTTGAGTACATTTGCTTTCATGACCTCTTAACCTTAATGTAATATATCTATGTACCAATTCTTTCCAAACATGATTAAGAGGCAGGAGAAGTAGCTTAGGAGGGCTTACAAATCTCGCAGAAGACACAGGTTTGGTTCCCAGCACAAAGTTCAAATAGTTCTGAACTACCTTATAACCCCAGATCCAAGAGACCCTACAACCTTTAGCCTCATGAACAACTGCACACACATGCTGCACATAAACTCATCCTGGAACAGACACACACACACACACACACACACACACACACACACAAACAAAAAATACATTTAAACCTAATTTAAAATGATTGGAGTCACCCTACTAGAGTGAATGAATCTTCTGCCACATGTCACAACACTGTTGAGTAAAGCTCCTGGAGTCAAATGTAGGCTATGCCCCTATGATTCATTGCCTGGGGAGGGCCATGAGACCAGGAAAAGAACACAGCCTGTTGCATTTTTCTTAGTTGCTCACCAGAACTAGAGGATAAAACCCTATTGCCGAAAACAACACCGTATTTGGTTTCAGGACACAGAGAAATCGAGCTGGAACTGAGCTGACAGCATAGTGATTGCTGGCCACCTTTCACGGTGCTAGAAGTGTCTACACAGGCTAAGGGAAGAGAATTGTCAATAAAGGTCTTATTCAGTTGTAGATCCTGCGTGCTCTATTACTGACTTCCCAGGTAACCTCTACTTCCTGGTCCTATTGTAGAATGACTGCTGTATGAGTAACCAGATACTTTCTGATCCTAATTGTGGCTGACTGACAGGAGGTAATTCACAACTGACACGGCAAACCTGCTCAAAAGTTTACAACTAGAGATGTCATACACTTGAAGTGGGGAGAGTTAATAATATTGTTTTGCTAAATGGATGAATCATCTAACAAAATATTCATGTTTACACCTGTATATTAATGCTACTGTCAGTTTGCTGCTACAGAGACTCATAACTGCTATAAGTTTTAATGATATGTGCCTGTTGAATGATCAGTCCTACATGAGACATTTATATGACCCCCCCCCAGGGTTTACATAACATCATGAAAGAGAAGTAAGGAAATAATAGTATGATTTGGAACTCTGTGTTCTAGACATAACTTGGCTATTACACTCTTTTTTTTTTTTTTTTTTTTTCTTTTTTTTTTTTTGACTGGGGATCGAACTTGTGCTTCCTAGGCAAGCGCTCTACCACTGAGCTAAATCCCCAACCCCAGCTATTACACTTTGAAACTGGAGGAACTATGATTCCCTGGAAAAAACCTTCACAAGAATGAGCCTGCCAACATTCTCTCCTGGGAAGGGTAGGGGCTCACCAGACATGGCTTCTCCCTGAGGATCTATAGGCAGTTGATGATTGCTAGACAGAAATAATTTCTTTAGTATTATAGATACTAGTAAATTGCTATTGCTCCTCTAAATAGCTACTCACCTATGTTTATTGATCCAGACTGAAGTTCAATCAGAGAGCTATTGGTTACCACCAAGATGATAGTGCCAATGTTGCACCCTCAGGGATATCTTTCCATGCAGGCCACCATTGTGGTTCATAGTCCTTACAGCTGTGTGGGACTATGGATGGTTTGTCTCCTCTAGAAGCTTATAGAGCACCTTCTGTTACTATGATAGCTATTCCTCAGGAAGGAGGCCTCAGAGTCAGATCCATATCCTCTGGGTCTTGTGTATGTAGTGCATTATGTCTTCAGCGATAAGGACTGTTCTGGGGCAAACCAAGCTGCCCTGAGCAACCTGCTATCTGAGGGGGACCTCAATTCTCCCTCCAGCTCTCCTCCCGCCTTCATCAAACTTCAGGATCCTGAACCATAGTGGTAAGCTGCTCTTCCCCCACCCATCTTCCCTGCTCACTGAGTCTTCTGGGACACACCAGGCTGTCCTGAGCAGTCTGCTATCCCCTCTGAACCTTCATTCTCCTACCTCCTCTCTGCCCACCATCATAGGACCTGTGGCTCCTGAACCATACAGCCCAAGGATACCCATCAGAGACCTAGCACACCAGGACCATTGAGGTTAAAGCCCTACCAATATCTATTACAACAGTAATATCTAGGAACCAAAGCCATCCAGATGGCAAAAGGCCCTCAAAATAACACAAACAACCGCGAGGGCAGCATCAGCAAAGACTTCAGAGCAGAGCTATCTTATACTAACAAGCCCTGGATCTCCTAACACAACCGAAACACAAGAAAATGATTATAATTCCAATCTTATAAGGATGATAGAGACTTTTAAAGGAAATGAACAAATCCCTTAATGAAATGCAGGAAAATACAATTAAATAGGGGAAGGAAGCAAATAAAATTGTTCGAGACTTGAAAATGGAAACTGAAGCAATAAATAAAACACAAACTGAGGGAATTCTAGAGATGGAAAAGCTAGGGAAGAGAACAGGAACACCAGATGCAGGCACCACCAACTGAATACAAGAGATGGAAGAGAGAATCTCAGGTAGAGAAGATACAATAGAAGAAATTAATACATCAGTCAGAGAAAATGTTACATCTAAAATATTCCTGAAACAAAACATACAGGCAATCTGGTATACTATGAAAAGACCTAACTTAGGAATATTAAGAATAGAAGAAGGGGAAGAGCCTCAGCTTCCAAGACCAGGAAATATTTTCAACAAAATTGTTGAAAACTTTCCCAACCTAAAGAAAGCAATGCATATAAATATACAAGAAGCTTACAGAATACCAAATAGACTGGACCAGGATAGAAAATATTAAAGGTAGCAAGGGAAAAAGGCCAAGTAACATACAAAGGCAGATTTATCATAATTACACCCAACTTCTCAATAGAGATTCTAAAAGCAAGAGAAGCCTAAACAAATATCTTGCAACCTTTATAGAACCACAGGTGCCAATGTAGACTACTCTACCCAGCAATTGTCAATCAACATAAATGGAAAAAACAAGATATTTCAAGACAAATCCAAATTCAAACAATGCCTATCCACAAATCCAGTCCTTCAGATAATACTAGATGGAAAACTTCAACTCAAGGAAGATAAACACATCCAAGAAAATACAGGAAATAAGTAATTCCATACAAAAAAAAGCAAGGGAAATGTACACGCACACACACGCACATACACACACACAAACACACACACACACACACACACACCCAATATCAAAATAATGAAACTAACGATCACTCTCAACATAAATGGATCCAATTCCCCAATTAAAAAAAACTGCACAGGTTACCCAAATGGATGCTAATACATGGTCCATCATTCTGCTGCATACAAGAAACACACCTTAGCAATAAAGATAAATATTACCTCAGGGTAAAGGGCTGGAAAAAGTTTTCCAAGCAAACAGATCAAAGAATCAAGGAGTAGCCATTCTGATATCTAATAAAATAGACTTTCAACTAAATTAATAAAAAAAATAGAAAAAGACATTTCATACTCATCAAAGGAAAAATAAAGATGATATCTCAATTCTGAACATCAATGTCCCAAACACAGGAGAACCTACATCTGTGAAAGAAACATTACTAAAGATTAAGTCACACATCAAAAGCCACACATTAATAGTGGGAGACTTCAACACCTCATTCTCACCAATTGACAGGTCATCCAGACAAAACTAAACAGAGAAATAATGAAATTAACAAGCATTATGAATTAAAAGGATTTATTAGACATCTTTAGAGTATTTCACCCAAACACAAAGGAATATACTTTCTTCTCAGCACCTCATGGTTCCTCAACAGATAAAAAAAGTTTGAAATAACACCTGTATCTTATCACATCACCATGGATTAAAACTGGACTTCAACAACAACAGAAACACCAGAAAGTCTATACACACATGGAAATTAAACAATTCTCTACTCAATGATTTCTAGGTCAGAGAAGAAATAAAAAAGAAATTAAAAACTTCCTAAAATTCAATAAAACTGAAGGCAAAATATACCCAAATCTATGGGACACAACGAAAGCAATACTAAGAGGAGAGCTCATAGCACTGACTCCATTAAGAAATTATAAACTTCTCATACCAGCAATCTGAAAGTACACCTGAAAGCTCTTGAAACAAAAAGTTAGCACACAAAAGAGGAGGAGAAGGCAGGAAATAATCAAGATCAGGGCTAAAATCAAACAGTTAGAAACAAAGGAAATAATTCAAAGAATTAACAAAACCAAGAGCTGGATTTTTGAGAAAATCAGCAAGATAGACAAAACCTTAGTTAAAACAACCAAAAGATAGAGTATCCAAATAAACAAAATTAGAAATTAAAAGAGAGACATAACAACAAAATAGAATCAGAAGGATCACTGCCAAACTCATTCTATGAAGTTGGAGTCACCCTGATGCCTAAATCACACAGACTCAACAAAGAGAAATTTAGACCGATTTTTCTTTTGAACATTGATGCAAAAATATTCAATAACTGAATCCAGGTAAACATCAAAAGCATCATCCCAGGGATTCAGGGATGGTTCAATATATGAAAAATCCATCAACAAAATCCACCATATAAAAAAAGGAAAAATCACATGACTAACTTATTAGATGCTAAAAATGCTTTTATCAATATCCAACACCCCTTCATGTTAAAAGTATAGAAAGATCAGGGATACAAGGTACATATCTAAACATAATCAAAGCAATATGCAGCAAGCCATTAGCCAACATCAAGCTAAATGGACAAGATAAGGCTGTCTTCTTCTTCTTCTTCTTCTTCTTCTTCTTCTTCTTCTTCTTCTTCTTCTTCTTCTTCTTCTTCTTCTTCTCCTTCTCTTCTTCTCCTTCTCCTTCCTCTTCTCCTTCTCCTTCCTCTTCTTCCTCTTCTTCCTCTTCTTCCTCTTCTTCCTCTTCCTCTTCTTCTTCTTCTTCCTCTTCCTCTTCCTCTTCCTCTTCTCCTTCTCCTTCTCCTTATTCTTCCTCTTCTTCCTCTTCTTCCTCCTCCTCCTTCCTCCTTCTTCCTCCTCTTCTTCTTCTTCTTCTTCTTCTTCTTCTTCTTCTTCTTCTTCCTCTCTCTCTCTCTCTCTCTCTCTCTCTCTCTCTCTCTCTCTCATTCTTGTCCTTGCTCTCTCACTCTCTGTTCAGTAAAGTACTTGAAATTCTAGCCAGAACAATAAGACAACTAAAGATCAAAGGAATAAAAATCAGAAGTCAAAGTATTGCTTTTTAAGGATGATATGATAATATACATCACCAACGCCAAAAATTCTACCAGAAAACTCCTAGAGTTGATCAAGAGATTTAGTAAAATTGCTGGTTACAAAATTAACTCAAAGTAGTCAATCAGCAGCAGCCCTCCTCTATAAAAACGATGAACTGACCACTGACCAAGAAAAAAATTAGGGAAACAACACCCTTTACAATAGCCACAAATAATATAAAATATATTGATTTAAATCTAACCAAGCAAGTGAAAGATATGTATGACAAGAACTTCAAGTCCCTAAAGAAAGAAATTAAAGAAGATATCAGAAGATGGAAAGATTTTCCATACTCACAGATAGTCAGGGTTAATATAAAGCAATCTACAGATTCTATGCAATTCCCATCAAAATTCTGACACACTTTTTATAAACCTTGCAAGAGAAATTCTCAATTTCATATGGAAAAATAAAAATTCAGGATAGCCACAATAATCCTGAGCAATAAAAGAACTTTATGAGGAATCACCATCCCTGACCTCAAGCTATATTACAGAGCAATAGTGATAAAAACTGCATGATATTGATACAGAAACAGACAAGTTAAACAATGGATTCAAAGAGAAGACTCAGAAATACACCCACACACCTATGGACATTGATTTTTGATAAAGAAGCCAAAAACACACAATGTAAAACAAAAAAAAAGTGTCATCAACAAATGGGGCTTGTCTAACTGGATGTCTAATTGTAGAAGAATGAAACTAGAGCTACATTTATCACTCTGCATAAAATTCAAGTCCAAGTGGATCAAAGACCTCAACGTAAAACCTGGTACACTAAGTCTCATATGTGAGAAAGTGGGAAATACTCTTAACAGGAGACAATTTCCTGAACAGAACACCAATGGCTCAGGTTCTAAGATCAACCATTGATAAAGGGGACCTCAGAAAACTGCAAAGCTTTTGTAAGGCAAACGACACTGCCAATAGGACAAAACAGCAGCCCACAAATTGGGAAAGGATTTTCACCAACCCTATCTCTGAAAGAGGGATAGTATTCAAAGCTATGAAGAACTCAAGAAGTTAAACACAATTAAAAATGGGGCACAGAGTTCTCAGCAGAGGAATAGTAAATGGCACTTAAAGTTCAGAGTCCTTAATCATCATGGAAATACAAGTCACATTTTCAACCATCAGAATGGCTAAGCTCAAAAACTCGAGAGATAGCACATGCTGTTGAAGATATGCAACAAGAGGAACACTCCTTCATTGTTGGTGGGAGTGCAAACTTGTACAGCTTCTTTGGAAATTAATTTGGTGGACTCTAAGAAAATAGGAATAGTTCTACTGTAAGACCCACCTATAACAATTGTGAGTATATATCCAATATATGATCCACCATCTCACAAAGATGCTTGATCAACTATGTTCATAGCAGCTATATTTGTAATAGCCAGAAACTGGAAACAACTTAGATGTCCTTCAACAGAAGAATGGATAAAGAAAATGTGGTATATCTACACAATGGAATGAGATTCAGCCATTAAAAACAAAGACATCATGAATTTTGAAGGCAAATGGATGGAACTTGAGTTCCATCCTGAGTGAGTAAAGTAATCCAGTCCCAAATAGGACATGCATGATATGTATTCACTTATAAGTGGATATTGGCCATAAAATACAGGCTATCCTTGCTATACTCCATAAACCCAGTGAAGCTAATTAAGAAAGAAATCACAAGGGAGGATGCTTAAATCTCCCTTAAGAGGGGAGATAAAATAGTCATAAGAGGCAAGTGGAGGGAAGGAACTGGAAGGGAAATTGGATGGGGAAAAATGAGGATGCTCACAATCAGATATGGGGAGGGACAGGAGAGATAGCCATAAGAATAAATGGAAATCTGCAACTGATGGGGGTGGGGAGCATCTCCAGGAAGAGACAGAGACTCCTTTCTTGGTTCCTCTTGAGGTAGCAGAGGGGGAAGAATGTCTGCAGAGTTACCTATTTTAAGTCTAAGTCACTTTGCTGCAGTAACTGGTCTGCCTGCCTGAGTTCCTTTCATATCAGAAACTGTAGTCTCTAAATTAGTACCTCATCATAAAACAGCAGGGGATTAAGTAAAGGATTAATTGCTAGAGCCTTTTCCCTCTTGTCCAGATGCCTCTCCCTGGTCAGGCTGGAGGGATGTTTGGAACAATAAATTCCTATTGAACCAGGAGAAGAGAGTCACTCTCTGCTCACAGGAGAAAAACCTTTTACACTAGCAAATATGTATAAATTCACATGGATTCATGTACAAGCTTGTGCATACATCTCCATTTAAAATAACTGATCCTAGCTACATACTTACAATTACATACTTATGCATATACACATCAATACTTACTTATGTATATGGAGCAAAAGACCAATTGCCAGTGCAGAAAAAAAGAACTCATTCTGGATAAAAAAAAATGAGCTCCAATTTTTATTACATAGAGAAAGAAAAAGCTTCTACACTTTTATTGCTAAATTAATTAAACCTAAGTCTGTAAGAAGAAAGTTTTGTTCTTTTCAGTAAGACTAAGCCTGCCTTGCTATTAAGAAAGGATCTGTTCTGTCCCATGGTAAGGAGAAGCCTACCAGTTTCTTCTGCCCTCTCTTAGCTACTTTTTACTTCTTCTCTTCTACGTTCTTCATATTGTTCTCCTACTTTTTAAAGTTACCTTATAATTTCTGTTATTCACTCCGTATTCTCCTTCTAATTGTGCTCTCTCCTCCTGCTCTGATGTAACAATGCCCTTGCTCCCAATGCCTTTATTCCTAAGGCTATGTTCCCAGCTAAATCTTCCAAAGCAATCTTTCCTAGTCTTTTGTACCCCTTCTAGGAGAATAGATCACATGGTTTATTCAAGAATGCCCTCTCATTTTTAAGCAAATTTCACTAGAAGTTCAGACATAAATTCAAATCATAAACTGAATAAGAAATTTACAACAGAGAATGTTTACATGTATATGCATTAAGAATATTATCTGACTAAACATTCATTATCTGCTGCTAGCTAGGTTCATAGAAAGTTAAAAGCCATAATCTTGTGACTAAGTTATTAGTAAAGTTTTGTATAGATAAGCCTAATCAATATTTTATCTTCTGTTCTCGCACCTATAGTAAATCATTAGTTCCATTTTATATAGCATTTGGTTAATGGTTTTACGACCTCTTGGAATGTGCTCTAAGTTACAGATGCCTGCTTGCTATCACAAAAGGAACTGACTCATGACACTTGAGGACTGATAGAGTTCTCATTGCAGTTTTGACATCAGAAAGGACTTAATAACAGACCTGTTGTAAAAGATGGTCATTAGTACTAATATAATTTTAGAAATTCTTATAAATCTATATAGCATCACTATAAGAGAGTACATCATTTTTGTTCGGCAGAGATCTGCTCAAAAGGATAGGCTAATACCTAGTGATTATTCTATGTAGTTAATAATATAAGGAAATGCATATTAATAATAGGAATATTTCCTAAAATATAATCTTCTCAGCCTTAGAGAAGCAAACCCTCAATAATTTTAACAGTCCATGGCAGAACCATCTCAGGAAGATTACTTACTAGTTTTTAGCAGGTTGCTCCTTACAACCTAGGTTAAGGGAAGCACACAAGAATCAATGGAGATGACCTTATCTGTTACTCACAGCATTGGGGATATGGAACTTGAAGATGACACCTCCTGTAGCCAGGCAAGAATTCCAGTAGAGCGATAGGGACACCAAACTAACCACAAAACTGTCTACCCAAAATTTATCCTGTCTACAAGATATGCAGGGACAGAAATGGAGCAGAGGGAATGGCCAATCAATAATAGGCCCAACTTGAGGCTCATCCCATGGGCAGGCACCAATTCCTGACACTATTAATGATATTCTGTTATTCTTGCAGACAGGAGCCTAGCATGGCTGTCCTCTGAGAGGCTCCACCCAGCAGCTGACTCAGACATCCACAGCAAAACAGTGGGTGGAGCTTGGGAACTCTTATGGAAGAATAAGGGGAAGGATTACAGGTCCTGAAAGAGATAGGAACTTCACAGGGAGACCAACAGAGTCAACTATCCTAAACCCTTGGGGCTCTCATAGACTGAACCACCAACAAAAGAATGTACACAGTCTGGACCTAGGTCTCCTCAAACATATGTAGCTAATGTGCAACTTGATTTTCATATGGGTCCTGAACAACTTTATACCAAAAGCTGTCTGTTGTCTGTATGTGGAATAGGTTCTAGCTGGGCTACCTTGTCTGACATCAGTGGGAGAGGATGTTCTTAGCCCCATAGAAACTTAAAGTGCCAGGGTCGGGGGAAAACTGGAGGCCCCACCCAATCAGAGTGGAAGGGGGTGGGGGATGGGGGAAGGATTATGGGATGGGTGACCAGGATAGAGTAGCAGGGAGTGGGATGTAAAGGGAAAAGAGAATGAGAGAGAGAGAGAGAGAGAGAGAGAGAGAGAGAGAGAGAGAGAGAGAGAATGAATTAGGATTGGGGTTGGGGATGTAGATCTCTCCTGAGAGACACAGCCATAATACAGCAAATACATAGGCAAATGCCATCAGCAAAACACTGAACTGAGAATGGGACCCCTGTTGAAGGAATCAGAGAAAGGACTGAAAGAGCTGAAGGGGCTTGAGACCCCATATGAACAACAATGCCAACCAACCAGAGCTTCCAGGGACTAAGCCACTACCCAAAGACTATACATGGACTGACCCTGGGCTCCAACTTCATAGGTAGCAATGAATAGCCTAGTGAAGGCACCAGTGGAAGGGGAAGTGAATGGGATTCTTGGGGGGAGGGGGTAATGAGGGAGGATGAGGAGGGGAACACCCATACAGAAGGGGAGAGGGAAGGGTTAGAGGGATGTTGGCCTGGAAACCGGGAAAGGGAATAACATTTGAAATGTAAGTAAGAAATACCCAATTTAATAAAGATGGGAAAGAAAAGGATTGGGGTTGGGGTTGGGGTTCCTAGAGCACTGGGAGAAGGAGATTAAGAATTGATGCTTAACAGATATAAAGCTTCAGTTATGTAATATGAATATGTTCTAGAGATTGGTTGCAACATAGTGTCTATATTCCATTATCATAACACATACTTAAGATAGAAAATTCTAGTGTCAATACACTTTTCTTTTCCTTCTTTCTCTGTCTCTCTTTCTTTCCATATGTATGTATGTGTAATCTGTTCTCTGCATGTACATGATTGTATAGGTTGTGTGCCCAAAGCAAGACATCAGGCATCCTCTGCTGATGCCCTCTGCTCCATGCATTAACATACGACCTCTGATTAAATCAGAAACTAATTATTTTAGCTAGGTTATCTGTTCTGTAAGCTCCCAGAATCCACCTGTCTTCATCCCCTATGGTAGGATACAGGTATGCAGTCATGCTGGGTTTTTATGTCCATTTTTATGTGGATGATAAGGATTTGAATTCATGTTCTCAGGTCCTCATGCTTGTTGAACAAGTCCCCCTACTCCCTGAGCTATATCCCCAGATATCAGTGTTCTTACCACAAAAAAGTAAAGGAATAAATAACACAATTACAGAAAATTAAAAGTAACACAAAAGTGTGTTTCAACACTTAGTTTTGGCTAACATATTTTGCATTTTAATAGGTAAAATAATTTTTAAGATATAATGCTTCTCGTGATATCATGGAACCATATCAGGAGATACATTAAGAGTATGTTTATGTATTGGTTCAATGTCAAGTTTTAGTAAGTTAATTGAAAGTAGACATAAATAGTCTTTCAAGTCTTAATTTTGTCATATATTGAAATGTACTGATAATAACTGTATGTATCATTAAGATTTTATAAAGACTATGGCAAATAATAACACCCAAAGAAATCTAAGTAACCCATGTGCCCTTAACTCCAGCTCCTTTAGCCCAAAAGGATAACCATTATCCTGATTTCTGACAACAATCAATACTTTTGTCCTTTCTACACTTTATGTAACTGGAATGCTAACGTACTCCTTTTTGTGTGTGCTGGTATATTGATATCTTAAGAACTCATCAAGATGCTTGAATTTAGTAGTTGTAATGAAATCTAGTAGTTGTCATGGCTGATTGGTATTAAAACTGTGACCATAGTTAGATTTCATCATTGAGCTTCTGCTTTTGACAGGCAATTGAGTACTATTGTGTTACTATCAACATTCTTGAATAGCATTTTAATTAAGTTTTGCATGAACCTTCATTTGCTTTGTACCTAAGAGAATAATATCCAGGAAATAGTGTATGTATATGTATAGCTCTAATAAATACTTCCAAGCAGTTGTTCAAAGCTAATTACTGGTTTGATCCATAGCCTTGTCAACACTAGATGTTATCTATCTTATTTTAGAAATTCTTACAAATGTACAGTAGTATTGACTAATGGCTTTGGCTTTATCTAGTCCTAAGACCCTTTTCATTTATTTTTTGAATGTGAATTTTTTTTAAATCTGAGGCTTTTTTATGGATCTCCATACAATTTTGGTCCATTTTAAACTTTTTTTCCCCATCTTTATTAGATTGGGTATTTCTTATTTACATTTCAAATATTATTCCTTTCCCGGTTTCCAGGCCAACATCCCTCTAACCCCTCCCCCTCCCATTCTATATGGGTGTTCCCCTCCTCATCCTACCCCCATTACTGCCCTCCCCCCAACAATCCCATTCACTGAGGGTCCAGCCTTGGCAAGACCAAGCACTTCCCATTCCACTGCTGCCCTTACCAGATTATTGATTGCTACCTATGCAGTTGGAGCCCATGGTCAGTCCATGTATAGTCTTTGGGTAGTGGCTTAGTCCCTGGAAGCTCTGGTTGCTTGGCATTTTTGTTCATATGGGAACTCAAGCCCCTTCAAGCTCTTTCAGTCCTTTCTCTGATTCCTACAATGGGGTCCCGTTCTCAGTTCAGTGGTTTACTGCTGGTATTCACCCAAGTATTTGCTGTATTCTGGCTGTGTCTCTCAAGAGAGATCTACATCCAGTTCCTGTCGACCTGCACTTCTTTGCTTCATCCATCTTGTCTAATTGGGTGGCTGTATATGTATGGGCCACATGTGGGGCAGGCTCTGAATGGGCGTTCCTTCAGCCTCTGTTCTAAACTTTGCCTCCCTATTTCTTCCCAAGGGTATTCTTGTTCCCCTTTTAAAGAAAGAGTGAAGCATCCGCATTTTGGTCATCCTTCTTGAGTTTCATGTGTTCTGTGCATCTAGGGTAATTTGAGCATTTGGGCTAATATTCACTTATCAATGAGTGCATACCATGTGTGTTTTACTGTGATTGGGTTACCTCACTCAGGATGATATTTTCCAGTTCCATCCATTTGCCTATGAATTTCATAAAGTCATTGTTTTTGATAGCTGAGTAATATTCCATTGTGTAGATGTACCACATTTTCTGTATCCATTCCTCTGTTGAAGGGCATCTGGGTTCTTTCCAGCTTCTGGCTATTGTAAATAAGGCTGCTATGAACATAGTGGAGCATGTGTCTTTGTTGTATATTGGAGATCATTTGGGTATATGCCCAAGAGAGGTATAGCTGGGTCCTCAGGTAGTGCAATGTCCAATTTTCTGAGGAACCTCCAGATTGATTTCCAGAATGGTTCTATCAGTCTGCAATCCCACCAACAATGGAAGAGTGTTCCTCTTTCTCCACATCCTCACCAGCATCTGCTGTCGCTGGAGTTTTGGATCTTAGCCATTCTGACTGGTGTGAGACTTTTATATATATTATATATTGTATATTACATATTATATGTTACATGTTACGTGTTACATGTTAAGTGTCACATGTCATATGTTGCATGTGACATGTTATATGTTATATATTGCATTATATTATGTTATATTATATATTTATATTATACAATTAT
Source organism: Rattus rattus (assembly GCF_011064425.1). NCBI lineage: Eukaryota > Metazoa > Chordata > Mammalia > Rodentia > Muridae > Rattus > Rattus rattus. The sequence goes on from NC_046156.1 coordinate 188,106,877, forward strand.
ATTTTACATGTTATATAAGAATATAATGATATTCTTATATCACCCTTTTTATTTGTACCATCTCTTTTAATAATGAGATGTAAGGTTTATATTTATATATTTTATTAGTTTTTCATTTATTCACTTATTGACATAAGATCTTGCTATGTAGCCTTAACTTGTCTCAAAGATTCAATTCTCTTTCCTCCAACTTCTGAACTCTGTAATGGCAGCAATATCCTTGAAAAATTATTGAATTTTTCAATTATTCATCTAGGAAAATATTAGTTTAGTTTAACAAATAATTAAAAATGAAGCAACTTAAATTCACTTCATAAATATTTATCGCACATATCAGACATATTGGGCTGTAAGGATACTACTTTTCATCTTTATCTAATAAATTATATCTAGGATACTAGCTTAGAAGTTTATGTGTAATATATTTTCTTCGTACATCTTTCTGCATCTCAATACTTAAGATCAAATAACTTTGAAATCTACTTCTTTTCTTTTTTTTTTAAAGGTTTTGTGGCTTTTTTTGTATTTTTTAAAGCTTTTTCTCTTTTTTGCTTCAGGCTTGCTAGCCCAAACACAGCACTGGTGACTGCGACCTGGGGCAGAGAGAGGTGGCTGAAGCAGCCATTTATACCTTCTCCTCAGGTACTGCTGGTTGAAAGGCATCTCATAACCTGGGCACAGTTGTGCTAAAGAAAACCTACCTAACAATTAAGGCATGTTTTGAAAAGAACCCAGTAGTTCATCAACTTTGAATTCAATGAATCAAATTATATAAGGTACTCCTTATTGAGCCTTGATCTTTAGCCTTCTGCCCCTGCTCTTCAGCTGTTTTACTGTCTCTGGTCGATGTGTCCATGGAAGAATGGGGTCACGTGCAGTCAAACTGATCCATTTATATAGCAAGGACGCAAGGGTCATATTGATAAGTAAAAATGTGTCTAACAATCCAAAGACAACATTCTTCAAGCTACTAGGGAAAGGGAAAGAACTACCTATCTGGAGTCTGGGCTATCTAAAGACAGAACTACAGTAAATCTTACTACTTCCAGTCCCTGGAGAAAATTCTCTTAGTCCTGTCTGCTTAGCCTGTCTATCAAATTCAATATTCTTACTTTTTTCAAGCTAATCAGCAACTATTACACAAATTCTAAAACAGGTTATCCATGTAGGATACATGACTATGTATGTATGTATGTATGTATGTATGTATGTATGTATGTATGTGTGATTATTAAATCTAACTCATTGCATTTCATTGACTAGAATCCAAGTTTCAAAAGATCCTTTGAAGTTGAAATGGTATGTTAACATTTGTCAGACTTTAAATCTTTTTATTTCTGTAGAGACTACAACTCTAGGAGTCCCAGAAACACACTAAGATTAAATTTTATACTGGGTAAGTAAACTTTGTTTTGCATCAAAATTTATCTTTTAATTTTTAAAAATTTCCTGAATATATTCATAGAATTTAAGCATAGTATAGAAATATTTTTATATATGTATATTTTAATCTTCTGCCCAACAGAGTTTTGCATTCTGTGCTTTGAGCACTGAGCATGCATCCTAAAGATGTTTTCCTCATTGTTGAAAATTATGAAAATACTTTTTGCTCATTGTTAATTGTTCATTTTTAGTTCCTTATACTTTAGTTAAGAATGATTTTCAATCACTTATCATAAGAATTTCCTTATTTGTTTTATACTTCTCCTTGCTGAATGTGAAACTGATTAAACTAGAACTAGAATTTAATGAACCTTGAATTAAATTAAACTAGACAGTGTTATAGACACATGACAAGATCAGTACAATACCTATCCCTGTGAAGATAGAAGAGAGAACCAGTTTAGAGTAAACTACTATGAGATGGCAGATAGTGATGAGTACTGAAAGCAAGTAATTAAGAGAGTCAGAAATAGAAGGGCATGATGAGAGTTCTACGCCAGACAGAAGGTTAAGTAATCTCTCTCTATTCAAAGAACATTGTACCATGTATGTATGTGTGCATAGCGACATCTGTACAGGTTTATGCACATGCTGTGGGAGGTTACACATGCCTGTAAAGACCAGAGTCAACCTTGGACTCATTTCCTATGATCTATCTACCTTATTTTTTGAGATTGGTGTCTCTGGGACCTGAAGTTCATTGACTCAGCCAAAAAGACCAACCTGTGTGCCCCAAGGATCTACCTTCTTATCTGTACCTCCCCAGCACTGGGATTACAAGCAGCAGTCACTGTACTTGGTTTGTTTGTTCATTGTTTTTGATTTTTATGGATTCTGGAGATCCATCCCAGGCTCTCCTGTTTGAGCACACACATTCATAAAAATGTGTGACCACATGAACATACATACACACACTAACAAAGGTGGTTTCAGAAACTAGTCCTATAGTGTCAACAGTGCCAGGCTCACAAGATTATTCTGTGGGCCACACGAAGGCTACATGCATAGCTTGGTGTCTGATATATAGTAAATATTTTAAAAATTGATTGTTTTTATTAAATTGAACAGAAAGTACTATGTGCATCTCAACTGGACAAAGTCACTCTATCTAATTCTCATCTTCCTCTTGCAATGGTTTCTTGGAAATTAAGGAATGAGCTCTCAGGAGAATGTGATAGATGCTGGCTGCCATTTAAGATTACAGCAATGAAAAAATCCAGTCTGCTTCCAAACTCTACTGTGCAAATGAGCATCATTTTAAATGTTAGTGATTCAAATCAAATGTAGTCATTTCTCTGTTTGTAGTCCTCTGAAAAGCTCATGCAAATTTGCTGAGACTCTGAAACTAATCAAGTGCAGAGTTCTGTAAATTGCAGGGACTTCTAACTAATACTATTTCTACAGATACTGATAAAAAGTAAAAGCATAAGAGGAAAAGTGGAAAACACATTGTAGCTGGTCCAGAGTAGGTGGTAATTCATCACATTTATTCAATTCTTTGTTCATTCATTCAAGTACTTAGAGATTTCTGCTTTTTTCATTCTTCATTTCTAAACATGTAAATCTCTTTGCTTTATTTATGAGAAAAAAAACCCTCCTTAAGTATCTATATAAATGTCCAAATCAACTCTTTTCTGGCAGCATGTTTTATTATGAAGATAAAGACTGTTTCTTTTAAGGAGATAAAGCTTGAGTAACCGGAAATGCTGTCCCTGCCTCTTCCCCACTTCTCCTATCTTCCTCTCAGGACCCCTTCCTCTGTGCCTTAAGTGTTTGCATTTACTAGGGAAAGTTTAAAGTCATGATCATTGAGAGTGATTTGAAATTTCCCTAGGTCATTTTTAAAGTTCTATGGAAACATCTAAAATCTATGCGTGGGTCAATAAAGACACTTCCGAGTAGAGCCAAGGAAACATTAGTGACCAAAATTCATCATGATACATTTGGCACAAAACATGTTCTTAATGAATTTTCCATTAAGACATCAGGTAAATTAATTGGCATAGACTTTTCCAGAAGACAGTGAAAGGGGAAGGAATGGATTTTAATGGAAATCAATAGGAGCAGAGGGAGGGCTGAAATAATCACCGTGGCTTCTATATACTTCTCGCATTTCCAAAATCTTACTATTTTACCCCCCAACCTCACATACATTAACTATTTTCCTGGAAGAGTACAATGGATGGGTTGCCTGAAAGCTCATTTTTGACTTCTGAATCCCAAGTGGGGATATTTAATAACATTCGAACCCAGAAATTGACTTGTATTAACTTTGCTACCTGTGTTCCCCTTCTTCACTCCCAAGGACTTCAGGGAAAAAAAGAATCTGGCCAAGTTCTATGACTGAAAGAAGGGTATCCTTTCTTAGTTACCTGTAGCGGTTGGGGTTGGTGTGCATGAATGGGTTTCACTTGAACCAATTTTCCCACTCCTCAACTGCCCCACCTAATGGCAAAGGTGTGTATAGCATCTGTTTTCTTCATACCATTCATGAAAACCAACGACTTTCCATATTGATGCAAACGTCAAGCCTTGTGATTGAAAGTTGACACTGTCACTTCCTTGAGCTAGTCCTATACTACCACGTGCCATATCAGTTACAAGAAACTGCCCAGGACTAATTAATATAACATGTGACACAAAGAGCTGTGGCTGACAACCCAACAGTCACTCACAAAAGTAACCAGCATGAGTGAATGCAGTACTAAATCTTCCTTTTTTGACACCAATGATAACCTTTTGTTCCTAGAGATGGCAGACTGTGCTGAGGGTCATGCAAGGTAATGGACAAAATGGCTTAGGACATTCTCTTTCTACCTAACTTGAGGTTTACAGAAACTATCCTCTATCTCCTCTATCCAATGTCTCTATTCTGAAGAAGAGGGTCTTGAGATGTGGTAAAGTGAAGTGATTTGCAACATTTTCATACAATTTAGACAAAGGAAGGGGTGGGGCTTGTTATGCAGACAGCTGTGTATACCACCACTGGGAACCTGCCCTGTCACCACTTCTTGATAAGTGCATCCTTTCAAGGCTCTTAATGAGTGAAAAGATGTTGTGTCTCTTATAAGCAGGAGAATTAAAGTGACAGACTTCATCATTTCTTTCCTTCTGTGTGTGGGGTTCTAAGGTGCAGTTTATAAAGTCGAGCCTGACATGAACTATATAAGGACTCTACCATTGACTTCATTCCAAGCCCTTGAGAGACTGGGTCTATTTTTATAATTTAGAACATAGAATTAGGATGCTCCAAATTAGATGATAATAAAACCAACAAAACACATTCTAGAAGCTTTAGCAAACTAGATTTGCCTGGTTCATACGTAACAGAATTGCATACTGGAGTAAGATTGATACCCTTCTCCAAAGCTTACAGTTCTGTGTTAATAATTGAGATTAACTGTGTCCCACAAAATATTTTCCACTCTTCCTCCATATCATCTTAGATTGTCCTCTATGTCTTGACATAGAGTTTGATCAGACTCCATCATATCTCTAACGACCCATTTCAAATCTGTAGAGATCTGTTTTGTTTTAGCCACTTGCTCTGTTGCTACACCATTCTGATTATCTGTGAGATGTGTGTATTTCTCTTACACTTTGGAGGACCATTAAAGCTACAGGATACCTGCCAAAATTTAGCTCTCATGTACATGATATAGAATTATGCCACTAGAAATCAGTATTATTTCAAGTGTGATCCTCTGACTGCATACTTCACAATCATTGGAGAGATGGTTTCAGTATAGTGACCCCTAGACCCTTTCCCAGACATACTAAGTCAAAGTCTCTTGGGGTCAACTTAGAGAACATGCATCGAAGCAATTGTTCCTGATGATTCTTATGCTTGTAGAATTATGGGACTAACTGCTAGGAAAAATGAAATATGGTACACAATGAGGAGAAGAGCAAAGGAAGGCATTTATTTTGTGTTTACCGCCCAGCGCGTGGCATTCTCTTCACCTGGCACCGCTGACTGAATTTGCAGAACCCCTTCAATTAATGAGAGATTTCAATAGCAGGATTTTAAATGTTTTGTTCCTGGTCCCTGTCCTGAGAACAATTTACACAGAAACACAGATGGCTTTCAGTTATCTGTTTTTAAAACAATCTAAGTAAATTGGAAAACACATTGTGTTATTATCAAATAGCAGCTGTACCAAAACCCCCACAAAACTAAAATGCAAGGTCATTTTGCGTGCAGGGAAAAAAAGAGGCATGCAGGCTTATACATCACTTTCATTGAAAGCCAGGCCTCACCGCTCTGTCTTACAAACTGCTTTGGTCAGTTAAAACACATGTCTTTCCAGTTCCTCTTTTGTATAATTAACATTTCTATTCAATTAACATTTCTACTCATTTGTCCTTTCTACCCCTCTTTGCTGTCCTGCTTAGTACTCTGATGAATCTCTCTCACTCTTGAGACATTTCACTGTGTCAATACTTAATTGCAAGGAAAATAATAATCAAATAAAATATATTCGAAAAACACTAAACATAAAGACAAATGAAACAATGGATTGAGGAAAAACTCATGTATAATATTTTCAATTTGCAAGGGGACAATTATATGACGAATCATTTGAGCCACTAGATTTCCTAGGCAGCGTTGGTGGGGTGAAGGAGCATTCTTCACTTTTTCAGACAGGAATGCCTAACTTGGTCCAGAGGTCCATGCAGCCTAGTCCTACAGATGGCGAAGGTGGATGAGCAAAGAGCTGTGTGGTAGTATGTGAAACTACATTGATCTATTTAAGGATTTCAGTAATTACAGATCACTTCAGAGAACCATCAGTTGCAGCTCTAGATGGGAAGCAGTTGACTACACTGACACTGAGATTCTGTCTTCATGGTATATCTCATTACTATGCTGCCGAGAATGTAATATTATTTGTTCTAGCTTATAACATAAAGAGGAGCTTTATCTCAAGCTCCTCACCATGACTCCTAATTCTTGGGTGAAGTGCGACAGAAACTTGTTCAGTGAAGCAAACACTGATATGAAATAGAAAACTGAAGAAAGGCATTCCTGGGGCACACGCACTACCTCCTATAAATGTGAGCATACCATAGAAGCGAAAACACGGAACATAAGCCACTGGAAGAACTATCAAATGTCCGGGAATTTTTTTTTCTAGAATTAAACATATCATTTAAATTAACAAACCAGAACTGTCAAAAGGCTTCCTTTAATTCTCTTTAGTTTCCAAATAGTGATTTACTCCCCAGCTTATTGTATTAAATTTCATTGTGGCAACACTTCATTTCTCAGGAAAATAATAATACAATAAAATAATTCTTCCAAAACACTTAACATAAAGAGGAATGAAACAATGGATTAAGAAAGCATACCAATAAATCCTAAATTACAAACTTACAATTCAAAATGTCAAGTAAAGGGCAAAAGTGAGGATAAACAAAAATGTTCAAAAGAAATTCTTTATTTACAAGTAAACAGGAAAAAGACTCAAGGGTATCTTGCAGCACTTAGACCTGGATTTAAAATGGAATTTTCCTGGAGGCTGAGAAGAATGTGCCATTTGTAGTAATAACCCCAGAGCTGGTGAAATCTAAAAGCTAATTGTGTTCTTTTTCTCCTTCCACTCTAGTCAAACAATCAAAAGCTTCAACGTCCAGCAGAAGATGGATTATTCAATAAGTGGCTTGGAATTGAAGCAGCAGGGCACTGGATTGGCAAAACAGACAGTTGAAGGTCTGTGTCACTCTTTGATTCTGCAGGGAGTTAAAGAATGGTGACAAATGTAAAAATGAAGGAGAAAGAAAAGAAAAAGACAAGGAAACTCTGCTTTTAGGGTGGTACTTACAGTTGAAGAAAATGGGAGAGAGTTTGGCCTCGATTAGATCATGCAGAGATTCCTAAGAAGTTTCAGGAGAAAGGAGCTGATTGAAAGCAGTCATGTAACATGAAGGGCACCACTGAACTGTCCACAGGATTCACGTCCCAGAATGACAAACAATCAGAACCAAAGCCCTGAAATGCAGCTGTTACCATTTCAGATCACCAGCCATGGTGGCAGAGAATAAATGTGGGATGGATGAAGTATACAGAAGTGAAGTTCCCAGTGACCTAGCTAAGGGTTATATATTTAAAAATATATCAAAAAGAAAGAGTAACTTCTTGAAGAAGATATTTCTGGCATGATACTTTCAAAAGTGAGACCTTAGTGACTTGATTTTTCCAATTCCATCATCCTATCTCTTTCACTGGAAAAAAAAAATCATTGCCTCTTTTCTAATCATGGATCACTCTCTAAGCTCTCTTCTTTATCACAAGACAATTTGGGTCTAGCTATGCCAGACTCTTCTGTGATCAACTCACAGAACAAAACAAGGCCGCCTGCATGCATCATATTTTATTTACTAATATGACTGCATCTCATATAGTCTGATGATTAAAAGGGAGAAGAGGGCCTCTTTCCTTAACATATGTCCTATAGATTTTACTGTCTTGCTTGCAATTACTACCAAATATGCATTCTTTCCTCCTCTAGAAGTTAACCTACCTCCATATGGGTTAAAAAAAAAAGCTCAAAATAAATGATTATTAAACCTCTGGAACTGCCAAGTAGTTGTTTTTTCAGCATTGGGTACATTTGAAAGGAAATAAACCAGTTCTGTTAAGATTAAGGAAGAGAGGTGCTACAAATGTTAGAAATGTACACAATAAAAGCTGCTGGTAATCTTTGGAGTTACTAAGACCTTGCTAAGTGGGGGTGGGGGTGGGGGCGCGTAAATGATGATGCTGTAAAGAGGCTGGTAAAAATGCACAACATAAACACGATGCCCCATGGTTGGGAATTTCCAGTGCTACCTTTGATTTACCTGCTACTTAGACTGTTCCAAAACACCTTAAATTAATTAGACCCATTTATTCAACTGAAATGTTGAATGACCAAATCCAACTTTTCCCTTTGAATGTACACAGAGAATTCCTTCATCCTGTTAATATACAAGTCTGTCTATGTGATGATAAAACCCACTGCTACTGTAGAGTGGAGGCAGAACTTGAGTCAAGGCCAAGAGATGAAGATTAGGGAACGTTTTCTGACTCTGTCTTCTTTATTTGTTTATTAACCCACTGTTGGTTAACAATGTTATATTTTTTCTCTGGGTGTCCATTAGGTCATGGATGCCCCTTTTATGTGAGACCTGAGTATGTAAACACACCACAAATCCAAATGAACTAGTTGGACATCTCTCCTATCTTCAGGTTGCTCTTTGTCATTGATTCTAGTGAAGTGGACAGTGTAATAATCAGAGAGACTAGCTTATTCCACTAGCTTCTATTATTCTTGATTACTGGATGGTTTTCTAGCACTTAATTTTGTGTGCTTATTATCTTAAACACAAAGGAGACAGCTATTTGCATAGAGAACAGCTCATGGTTTTGTATGTGCTGTTTCTCCTCTCCTTCTTCCTGCCAGGTTTATCTTTCTTAACCTTTTCCCCTTAATCGTTTCTTGTTTTAGCTCTCGTAATAATTTGTGTGGCTATTAAAATTTATATTATTGTGGATGAGCAAAACGTGACTTGACAAAGTAATAGCTATTAGCTTTGAAGAGTAATCCCTCTGACTTTTGATATAGTCTATGCAAATGAATAAAGGAGAGACAATGAACAGATCTCAAAGTTTGAACTTGAGGTGTTCATTTCAAACAAATTCTCAATTCTCCCTTTCCTGATAAAAGTATAATCAGCAAAAGTATATAATACATCCTAAATTGTAAGATCATTATGAATTTATAGTAAGGAACTGTTTGTGAAAATCACTTTGCAGACTCAAGGGAATCATACTTCAGTTACTCCAGTGAGGTACACACACACACACACACACACACACACACACACACACACACACACACACACACTTGTTAAGAGAATTATAATGCTTTGAAAAACTACCATAGAGAGAAACAAGAATGATTACATAGATGATATATAATAACATAATAGATGAAATTACAGAAAAGAATGCCTTACTAAATTGTAAGAAATTGTTTATACAATTCTGAGAGTGCATTTATCTCTAACTCTTTAGTTTCCAGCACTGATCATGGAAATAATAAAAGAAAACATTCAGTAGTCTCAATTTAAGATGAGGAAAAAAATAAAAAAGTATGAGTCAAAGCAGAAATTGATGGAAGCTGGCAGCCGGAAAACACAATATCTTAAGCACTGAACTGTTTTCAAAATTGGGGAACAAAATTTGTACTGAGAAGTACATTTCAAGGTCATAATTATTGATGCAGAAGAGTCATTTTATAACTATGGCCAAATCATCTTACCTTCAGAAGTTAAATTACATTAGAATTGGAAGAAGATTAGTCTGTCTAAGAGAGGATGGACTCTACCATTTGTTGATAACTACATACATCAGCTGAGTAGAAAGGCTAAGAACCAAATAAGACTGGACTACTGCTCTGTAACTCAAAGGCATAAAATATGTAGACGCTGAAATTGTCAGAGAAGGGGAATCAGAGACAGAGACTGAGAGACGGTTAAAAATAGAAGCAGAGAAAGAAACAGAGTGAAGAGAGAAAAAAAATACACACACACACACACACAGACATAGACAGAGACAGAGAGAGAGACAGAGAGACAGAGAGAGAGACAGTGAGAGAGACAGAGAGAGACAGAGAGAGACAGAGAGACAAAGACCATCTTCCTGGGTAGATGTAGTCGATTCCTTAAACTGACCTCTAAGGAACATACACAGAAATGCATTTAGAATGTATAAAGTCTGGCAAGGCAGAAAAGGATATTGAGTCAATTTTCAGAATCATTCTTTTACTTCTATCAAAGTAAAACATAGAATAAAATTGAATTTTGACTAACGAAAGCTTAATTAAAATAAAATACAAAATTTAAATTAGAAAGTATAGAGAACTGAGATAGACAAAAGGGTTAATCTGCCCAAGGGTATGTTTGAAGGAAAGCTTCCCAGTCAGAAATTCACATGTGCTTTGTAAACCTCTTTTCCAGGAAGGATGAAAAAATCTATCTAACCACTTAAATCCACTCAGATCAGAAAGACCATTCTGTAATTAGACATGAAGCTTTTAGGGAAAGTTATTTAAGAGGCCATGAGGGACTAAATAGCCAATTATCTTGTTCTTTGCACAGGTGACTTCTTATGATTTATATAAAGTTATGAAAAAACAAAATATGTCCCATGTCCACATCTAACCAGGAGATCTAAAACTTACTTTCAACAAAAATATGAATATATTATCTTTAAATTTTTTAAATGACCAGAATTATTATTAAAAGCTACAAACATTTCAGGAACTTTGCCTCTTTTGCTATGCTAATACTTCAGATATGTGAGTTCAAGATATGAATAAAACTAATACACATATATGCTCAATATATATTTGAAAACTAATAAAGATTAGTTACTAGTAGTATATTATAAATAATTTACAAGATAATTTGAAATAGTTTAGTCTTTTGCTATATGCTTTGATGCATGCATGTTTATATATTCACAAGTATACATATACAAAATGTAGTTGTCCCCTATATCCGTGAGGAGTATGTTCAAAGGCTCCTTTTTCTTTTTATAAAAGTAACTGCTTCTTTTTTAAAGTAGTAAATAGGCAATGTCTTAGCTAGGGTTTCATTGGGGTGAAGTGATACCATGACCAAAGCATTTCCTATAAAGGCAAACATTTAATTGGGGCTGACTTGCGGTTTCAGAGGCTTAGACTATTACTATTGTGGCAGGAAATGTGGAGGCCTGCAGGCATGCAGGGTGCTGGAGAATTCTACATTTTGATCCAAAGGCAGCAAGAACACTGGATTCCACACTGGGTGGAGCTTGAGCATAGGAGCCCTCAAAGCCCACCCCCACAATGACACACTTCCTCCGACAAGGCCACATATCCTAATAGCACCACTCGCTGTGGGCCAAGCATTCAAATACATGAATCTATGGGAGCCAAATTTGTTCAAACCACCACAGGCAGGAAGCAGATTTCACCATTATCATATTAAGGTGTTTAAGCTCTCTTTGGTGATGTGAGATATTGGCCATCTACTTTGTACCTAGCATACTGGTCTAGTCCACTATTAATTAAACATGGTCTTGAGAATCTATATACTTCAGCACACATATTGCATTCTGTGTGTGCAAATACAATATTTTGTCAGGAGTAAATAGTTTAATTCTCCAGGTTTTGTTACCCAAAGTCCACTACATTAGAAGGAAATGTTCAGAAATAAATAATTCATGTTTTAAATTGTATAGCATTCTGTATGCATTATGATGAAATCACACATTCTTCTATTTCATCTTGGCTGGAACATGAATTATCCATTTGTTAAAAAAAAAAGAGAAAAATACCTGAAACCACAAACAGAACTGAGCTCTGTAAGTTCTCTGTTTTATCCTATACCTGTATACCTATAGTTAAGCTTAATTTATTATTGAAACATTGCAAACTACCAACAATAAAAATAGAACAATTATAACAGAAGTACTTTTTTTCTCAAAATATAGTACACTCATTTTTCCTACTTGTGATAGTGTGTTATCATAGCATGCCTGTGCGACGAAGTGATACGAGAGAGGTGTTATGTGGCATTAGTCCACTGTCTATGGGTGCCTGAACCTGATCCTTGCAACAGCACCAGAGTCAATCTGACAGCAAGAGCAATTATGACACCCACTGAATGTAACATACACAGCATGGGGCTCACTGGGCAAAGGGACTTGCTCTGTGGGATGGAGACAGGCAGTGTGTGCTTTCATAAGACACCTAAGAATTTCATGGAATGTGAAATTCATGACACACTTGATTTGTGGAAACTTTCACTTAATATTTTCAGATCATCTTTGACCTTATGTATTGGTATAAGCAATACATCCATGATAATAAAAAAGTAAGTGACATTCTTAAATGTTCCACATATTCAGACTTTAGTGGGGAAACAGACTAAATAAAGTCCACTCCATGACTAACTAAGAGCTATTTGGATACCTTTTCATTATTTCTTGCCATATCACAGAAGGAATGACTTCTGTATCCTAGCTGGAACTGCCACAGCTCCTCCTGAGCCTTGTTCCAATTCCACAACCATCATTGCTTCTACTTGGGTCCCCACTTCTTTCCTCCTTGTTTCGACTCAAAGGAGAATACATAAATTTAAGTCCTGGGACATTGTTCCAATGCCATGGCACTTATAGAAAAAGGAAAGAAGGGTCCAAAGGAGATTAGCAAAGCATGCAAACCTTCATCAACTGTCACTGGACCGCCCTATGCGTAATGTCATATTAACTGAAAGCTCTACTATAGATTCCATTGGAAATCTCTTCCAATGGTGGTTGTGTCCCTGCAAAGTCTTCTCACTTCTTGTTTGCTTCTTATAGCTGCCAGAGCACTGTCTTTTCCTAGATTTTCTCTTGAATAGGGACAGATTAAAATATTTTATTAGGCAAGATATTTTTGTCTCTCTGTAGAGTAATTCTCTTTCCCATTGACCCTGAGCAATGTCTCCATTCACAAATAATTGGCTAAGTCCTCTAAGGCAATGAAGGAATTAAATTAATGAATTAAAGTGAAAAATAGGGGAACTATCCACATCCTCTTCAATGTAGCATGTTTATACATTACTTTGTAGACATCTGAGAAAAAAACGAACCAGAAAACATCTACTGTAAGAAAGCTTTTGCCTTATATATAAAGAATGTTCTTACTAGGTATTTGCTTCTGGTTTAGATGGTTTTCACAGCAAAATTTAGTTTAATTCTTATCCTTGTTTGTCTGCAAGACATTTGCAATTTTCTCCCTGGATGCTTTTTAAGATTTTTCTCTGTGTCTTTCTTTAATATACCCTCTCCCTCACCCCCCACCTATCTTTCTCTTCTCTTTGTATGTATCTTGATCTGTATCTTGTTTAGTATATGCTTGGCTTTTAAAGCTGTAATTTGGAGTCTGTCATCAATTTTAAAGAATTTACACCACAATTTCTTAAAATATTTCTTCTATATTATTTTATAATTATATAAACATTATATTATATATAATCATTTTATAATTTTCTATTACACAAGTTGTATCATTTAACATTATACCACATTGATTAATCTATTGTCTCTTTCCCCTTTTTTTCCCATCGTTATTAAATTGGGTATTTCTTATTTATATTTGAAATGTTATTCCCTTTCCCGATTTCCAGGCCAACATTACTTTCCCCTGCTATATGGGTGTTCCCATCCCCATCCTTACCCTATTACCAACCTTCCCTCAAGAATCCCGTTCACTGGGGGTCCAGCCTTGGCAGTGCCAAGGACTTCCCCTTCTACTGGTGCCATTACTAGGCTATTCATTGCTACCTGTGCTATGGAGCCCAGGGTCAGTCCATGTATAGTCTTTGGGTAGTGGCTTGGTCCCTGGAAGCTCTGGTTGCTTGGCATTGTTGTTCATATGGGGTCTCAAGCCCCTTCAGCTCCTTAAGTCCTTTCTCTGATTCCTTCAACGGGGGTCCTGTTCTCAGTTCAGTGGATTGCTGCTGGCATTCACCTATGTATTTGCTGTATTCTGGGTGTGTCTCTCAGGAGAGATCTACATCCTGTTCCTGTCAACCTGTACTTCTTTGCTTCATCCATCTTATCTAGTTTGGTGGCTGTATATGTATGGGCCACATGTGGGGCAGACTCTGAATGGGCGTTCCTTCAGCCTCTGTTCTAAATTTTGCTCCCCTATTCCTTCTTAAGGGTATTCTTGTTCCCCATTGAAAGAAGGAGTGAAGCATCCATATTTTGGTCATCCTTCTTGAGTTTCATGTGTTCTGTGCATCTAGGGTAATTCAAGCATATGGGCTAATATTCACTTATCAATGAGTGCATACCATGTGTGTTTTCCTGTGGTTGGGTTACCTCACTCAGGATGATATTTTCCAGTTCCATCCATTTGCCTATGAATTTCATAAAGTCATTGTTTTTGATAGCTGAGTAGTATTCCAGTGTGTAGATGTACCACATTTTCTGTATCCATTTCTCTGTTGAAGGGCATCTGGGTTCTTTCCAGCTTCTGGCTATTATAAATAAGGCTGCTATGAACATAGTGGAGCACATGTCTTTGTTGTATGTTGGGGCATCTTTTGGGTATATGCCCAAGAGAGGTATAGCTGGATCCTGAGGCAGTTCAATGTCCAGTTTTCTGAGGAACCTCCAGACTGATTTCCAGAATGGTTGTACCAGTCTGCAATCCCATCAACAATGGAGGAGTGTTCCTCTTTATCCAATCCCCACCAGCATCTGCTGTCACTGGAGTTTTTGACCTTAGCCATTCTGATGGGTGTGAGGTGGAATCTCAGGGTTGTTTTGATTTGCATTTCCCTTATGACTAAAGATGTTGAACATTTCTTTAGGTGTTTCTCAGCCATTCGGCATTCCTCAGCTGTGAATTCTTTGTTTAGCTCTGAACCCCATTTTTTAATAGGGTTATTTGTCTCCCTGCGGTCTAACTTCTTAAGTTCTTTGTATATTTTGGATATAAGCACTCTATCAGTTGTAGGATTGGTAAAGATCTTTTCCTAGTCTGTTGGTTGCTGTTTTGTCCTAACAGTGTCCTTTGCCTTACAGTAGCTTTCTAGTTTTATCAGATCCCATTTTTTGATTCTTGATCATAGAGCATAAGTCATTGGTGTTTTGTTCAGGTAATTTTCTCCAGTACCCAGGTGTTCGAGATGTTTCCCCACTTTTTCTTCTATTGGTTTGAGTGTATGTGGTTTAATGTTAAGGTCCTTGACCCACTTGGACTTAAGCTTTGTACAGGGTGATGAGAATGGATCGATCTGCATTCTTCTACATGCTGACCTCCAGTTGAACCAGCACTGTTTGCTGAAAATGTTTTCCTTTTTCCACTGAATGGTTTTGGCTCCTTTGTCAAAAATCAAGTGACCACAGGTGTGTGGGTTCATTTCTGGGTCTTCAATTCTATTCCACTGGTCTATCTGCCTGTCTCTGTACCAATATCATATAGTTTTTATCACTATTGCTCTGTAATACTGCTGGAGTTCAGGGATAGTGATTCCCCCTGAAGTCCTTTTATTGTTGAGGATAGTTTTAGCTATGCCAGGTTTTTCATTATTGCAGATGAATTTGCAAATTGTTCTAACTCCATGAAGAATTGGATTGGTATTTTGATGGGGATTGCATTGAATCTGTAGATCACTTTTGGTAAAATGGCCATTTTTACTATATTAATCCTGCCAATCCTTGAGCATGGGAGATCTTTCCATCTTCTGAGATCTTCTTCAATTTCTTTCTTCAGAGGCTTGAAGTTCTTATCATACAGATCTTTTACTTGCTTAGTTGAAGTCACACCGAGGTACTTTATATTATTTGGGACTATTATGAAGGGTGTCATTTCCCTAATTTCTTTCTCAGCTTGTTTCCTTTTTGTGTAGAGGAAGGCTACTGATTTATTTGAGTTAATTTTATACCCAGGCACTTTGCTGAAGGTGTTTATCAGGTTTAGTAGTTCTCTGGTGGAACTTTTGGGATCACTTAAATATACTATCATATCATCTGCAAATAGTGATATTTTGACTTCTTCCTTTCCAATCCATATCACTTTGAGCTCCTTTTGTTGTCTGATTGCTCTGGCTAGGACTGTGAGAACTATATTGAATAAGTAGGGAGAGAGTAGGCAGCCTTGTCTAGTCCCTGATTTTAGTGGGATTGCTTCAAGTTTCTCTCCATTTAGTTTAATGTTAGCTACTGGTTTGATGTATATGGCTTTTACTACGTTAAGGTATGGGTCTCGAATTTCTGATATTTCCAAAACTTTTATCATTAAAGGGTGTTGAATTTTGTCAAATGCTTTCTCAGCTTCTAATGGAATGATCATGTGGTTTTTATATTTCTGATTGTTTATACAGTGGAATACGTTGATGGTTTTCTGTTTATTAAACCATCACTGCATACCTGGGATGAAGCCTGCTTGATCATGATGGATGATTGTTTTGACATGTTCTTGAATTCGGTTTGCAAGAATTTTATTGACTATTTTTGCATCGATATTCATAAGGGAAATTGGTCTGAAGCTCTCTTTCTTTGTTGGGTCTTTGTATGGTTTAGGTATAAGAGTAATTATGGCTTCACAGAAGGAATTCGGTAGCGCTCCATCTGTTTCAACTTTGTGGAATAGTTTGGATAGTGTTGGTATGAGCTCTTCTATGAAGGTCTGATAGAATTCTGCACTGAACACATGTGGATCTGGGCTATTCTTGGTTGGGAGACTTTTAAAGACTGCTTCTATTTCCTTAGGAGTTATGTGGTTGTTTAACTGGTTTATCTGTTCCTGATTTAACTTCGGTACCTGGTATCTGTCTAGGAAATTGTCCATTTCCTCCAGATTTTCAAGTTTTGCTGACTATAGGCTTTTATAGTAAGATCTTATGATTTTTTGAATTTCCTCTGAATCTGTAGTTATGTCTCCCTTTTCATTTCTGATTTTGTTAATTTGGACACACTCTCTGTGTCCTCTCGTTAGTCTGGCTAAGGGCTTATCTATCTTGATGATTTCCTCAAAGAACCAGCTTTTGGTTCTGTTGATTCTTTGTATAGTCCTTTTTCTTTCTACTTGGTTGATTTCAGCTCTGGGTTTGATTATTTCCTGCCTTCTACTCCTCCTGGGTGTATTTGCTTCTTTTTGTTCTAGAGCGTTTAGGTGTGCTGTCAAGCTGCTGATATTTGCTCTCTCCTGTTTCTTTCTGCAGGCACTCAGAGTTATAAGTTTTCTGTTGAGCACAACTTTCATTGTGTCTCATGAGTTTGGGTATGTTGTACCTTCATTTTCATTAAATTCTAAGAAGTCTTTAATTTCTTTCTTTATTTCTTCCTTGACCAGGTTATTATTGAGTAGAGCATTGTTCAACTTCCATGTACATGTGGGCGTTCTTTCCTTATTGTTATTGAAGACCAGCTTTAGCCAGTGGTGGTCTGATAGGACACATAGGATTATTTCTTTCTTTCTGTATCTGTTGAGGCCTTTTTTGTGCCCCATTATATAGTCAATTTTGGAGAAAGTACCATGAGGTGGTGAGAAGAAGGTATATCTTTTGTTTTAGAATAGAATGTTCTATAAATATCTGTTAAGTCCATTTGGTTCATAACTTCTTTTAGTCTGTCTATGTCTCTGTTTAATTTTTGTTTTTATGATCTGTCCATTGCTGAAAGTGGGGTGTTGAAATCTCCTACTATTATTGTGTGAGGTGCAATGTGTGTTTTGAGCTTTAGTAAGGTTTCTTTTATGTATGTAGGTGCCCTCGTATTTGGAACATAGATATTTACGATTGAGAGTTCATCTTGATGGATTTTTTCCCCTGATGAATATGAAGTGTCCTTCCTAACCTTTTTAATGACTTTTGGTTGAAAATCGATTTTATTCAATATTAGAATTGCTACTCTAGCTTGCTTCTTCAGACCATTTGCTTGGAAAGTTCTTTTCCAGCCTTTTACTCTGAGGTAGTGTCTGTCTTTGTCTCTGAAGTGTGTTTCCTGTAGGCAACAAAATGCTGTGTCCTCATTATGTATCCAGTTTGTTAATCTGTGTCTTTTTATTGGGGAAATGAGTCTATTGATGTTGAGAGGTATTAAGGAATAGTGATTGTTGCTTCCTGTTATCTTTGTATTTGAAGGTGAGATTATGTTTGTGTGCTTGTCTTCTCTTTGTTTTGTTGCAAAACGATAGTTTCTTGCTTTTCCTGGGGTGTAGCTTGTCTCGTTGTGTTGGGCTTTATCATTTATTATCCTTTGTAGGGCTGGAATTGTAGAAAGATAGTGTGTAAATTTGGTTTTGTCATGGAATATCTTGGTTTCTCCATCTATGTTAATTGTGAGTTTTGCTGGAAACAGTAACCTGGGCTGGCATTTGTGTTTTCTTAGGGTCTGTATGACATCTGTCCAGATCTTCTGGCTTTCACAGTCTTTGGTGAGAAGTTTGGTGCAATTCTGATGGTCTGCCTTTACATGCTACTTGACCTCTTTCCTTTACTGCTTTTAATACTCTTTCTTCATTTTGTGCATTTGGTGTTTTGGCTATTATGTGACGGGAGGAGTTTCTTTTCTGGTCCAATCTATTTGGAGTTCTGTAGGCTTCTTGTATGTTTATGGGCATCTCTTTCTTTAGGTTAGGGAAGTTTTCTTCTATGATTTTGTTGAAGAGATTTACTGGTTCTTTGAGCTGGGAGTCTTCACTCTCTTCTATACCTATTATCCTTAGGTTTGATCTTCTCATTGAGTCCTGGATTTCCTGTATGTTTTGAAGCAGTAGCTTTTTCCGTTTTACATCATCTTTGACTGTTGTGTCGATGATTTCTATGGAATCTTCTGCTCCTGGGATTCTCTCTTCTATCTTTTGTATTCTGTTGGTGATACTTGTATCTACAGCTCCTTTTCTCTTCCTTTGGTTTTCTATATCCAGGGTTGTCTTCCTTTGTGCTTTCTTTATTGTTTCTATTTCCACTTTCAATTCCTTCACCTATTTGATTGTGTTTTCCTGGATTTCTTTCAGGGATATTTGTGATTCATCTCTATAGGCTTCTACTTGTTTATTTATGTTTTCCTCCGTTTCTCTAAGGGAGTTCTTTATGTCTTTCTTAAAGTCCTCCATCATCATAACCAAATGTGATTTTAAATCTAGATCTTGCTTTTCTGGTGTGTTTGGATATTCAGTGTTTGCTCTGATGGGAGAATTGGGCTCCGATGATGCCATGTCGTCTTGGTTTCTGTTGCTTGGGTTCCTATGCTTGCCTCTTGCCATCAGGTTGTCTCTGGTGTTACCTTGTTCTGCTATTTCTGACAGTGGCTTGACCATCCTATAGGCCTGTGTGTCAGGAGTGCTATAGACCTGTTTTCCTGTTTTCTTTCATCCAGTTATGGGAACAGAGTGTTCTGCTTTCAGGCGTATAGTTATTCTTATCCACTGGCTTTCAGCTGTCCCTGTGGATGGGAAGCAGAAGGTCCTGCCTCTACTTCTCCTGGGTCCCTGTTCGCAGGGGGCCTTAATGGCACTAGGTGTTTTCCTCTAGAGTCAGAAATGTGGGCAGAGAGTAGTCTCCTCTGGTTTCCCAGGCGAGTCTGCCCCTCTGAAGGTCTAGCTCTCCCTCCCACAGGATTTGGGTTCAGGGAGCTCTTTGACCAGGTGCAATCAGATCCGGGCATAGTCTGGACCACAGAGTCCTGCAGCTTGACTGCCCCTCCTAACTGTGACTTCTCTTTTTCCTCTTTCTTTTTCTCTCTTTTTCCAACCTTACCGCTCCCCCACTGCCATCCCCACTCTTATTTCTCTTTGAATTTCAGTTTGTATAATTTCTGCTGATTTTATCTTCAAGGTCACTGATTCTTTCTTTAGCTTCATTGAGTCTACAAATAGCCTTAGATTTTACTTCTGAGTAGCATTCCCCCCCTCCAGCAATTCTACCTCTTTCTTTCTTATAATTTTATCTCTCTGCCAAAGTTACACATCTGCTCTCAATGCTGCCAAACTTATTCATCTGAGCTTTGAAACAAATAATTGTAGTTCCTCATGTTATTAGCTGCAACCCTTATCCACTCCTGGAATGTTTCTGTGCACTATAACTTTATTTTCCTATCATCTCATTTGGCATATCATTGCTTTGCTGAAAGCTAAATATCATATAGGAGAGCAGATAGTAAGATACATTTTGGGGGACTTAAAGATGAATCTGATTGTGTTTCCTTTCCCTACACCTTCAACATGAGATGTGTATTTCATTTGGTTAGGAACTGATCAATACACTCAATTTGTTATAACTATGACTAACCACAGTAATCTGCATATCTCTGTGGATCTCTTATGCTTTGATAGTAGAAAGGTTTGGCTATGGCAATTTTACTAATATTCACTTATCCTTTAGCTTTAGGTGTGTTATAGGATTCGGTCTCAAAAGAGAAACTGTCTCTTGGATTTATTGTTGACAAATTCTAGTTATCTTTGCCTAATACCTGTTAGGGTCTTGGTTAAGGTCAAGCAAGAAGAGTGTTCCTTGGTATTCTAATCAAAACTGATCTCAGTAACGTGTCTCTGAGTCTCTAGGGTGCATCCCATCTCTCCTCTACTGAAGTGATGACCTTCATGCATACTCCAATCTTGGACCCTAGAGATCAATCATTACTTCCTCTATATCCTTCATCATCTCTATCTTCCAACATGCATGAAAAATATCCTACAATGCCCAAAGACTAGAAATTTTGGAGTTCTTTTATGATTCTTGTTTATTTTCATTGGGGACAGCAGATTCTATTTCTGTTAATCTTCCCAATAGATGCCTGGAAAGGCTATTGGAAGAAATGTATGCCACAAGATATACCCTGCTACCCACAATATCCACTATGACCATATTCTCATGCTACCTTACATTTATCCTTTAGCAATTCATTCAAAAATTTAGCAAGAATCTTTTTACTGGTGTATGTGGCCTCTGGTGATTTCTACCTGTGCACACAAATGATGGCATCCTCTTTTGTAGGTGATTCTGTCTTTTCAGATTTTGTGGTGACTGGTTGCCCAGCCATCTTAGATGTTCAGCACATTATTTAGAAGTCTTGAACATATATTTTGTCTAGCATATATTTTTTCCTCTCTAATGGTAGTGGAAAAAAAATCACTTCCTGCAGAGATCTGCAACTCTGAGATTAAGAAGAGAAATGGTTCACACTGGATTCCCCAGTACACTAAACGTGTGAACTTAAGGTTTCCCTCTGAGAATGACAGAGGTAATGCAGCTGGGTAGGAAGAATAAATGTTTGATTCATTGTTATTCCCATGCCTTTCAGTAGTTTTGGAGGAATGGGTGTGTTCTTGTCTAAAATTGAAAACTAATTTAATCTTAGAAAATGTTCCACTGAAGAAAAGGCTTTTTCCTACTTGGGAGAAAGTTGTATCTGTGGCTCAGCAAAAAGCAGGTTAAAATTCCTATCTCCCATGCTGGCAATTGCATCTAAGCAGTTTTCCCAAAATGCTGTACAGAAAGAAATACTTTGTATACAGAGTTGCACCTTTGAAATGAATATGTTTATTTAGATTTGAAGCTAGAGGTTCCTCCTGGGTCTCAGGAGGAAAGGGCGTTGACACCAGACAGGATTCAAGTAAAAATGCTTTCCATTATGGGGACACAAGCAAAGCACAAGGAAGAAATCAGTTACTGAGGAGAAAGAACATCAGAGAAAGGTTGTACCAGAAGTGATTATTTTTTATACCCAGACCTATGGCTTTTCTTCCTGCATTATGATTTCCTTCCATTACATCCTGTTTCTGTGAAGTTTGGGTGCATTTCAGAGTTGGAGTTGGTTATAATTCATGGCTGGTGGGGCAATACAACACTATCCACATGTGGCCTAACAGTAAAAGCTTGTTCTTTCAATAAAAGAAAGACTGACTCGATACACACCAGATGAACTGCAGAAACAACTTAAAATGAAAGAATTCAGATTTCTCCAAAGTAAAGCCTCTCAAAATATTACAAACCCTTTCTACCTTTATCTCAGACATGAGTTTAGAGAAATAGACTGTTTTTAAAAGCAATAAATTATTATTAAAAATCACAAGTGTCTTATACTTCCAAACACTGGTGAAGCATTTTCAATTCTGTTTATTTACTTAGAGAAACCAAATGTCCAACTGAAGCACTGTAAGCAGAGATGAGACACACTCTGCTTATTAACCAGCTTCCTAGGCAGGCTTTGGGAGAGAATGGTAGCTGATTTTAAGGTTAAAAATACAGACTTTCTTTGTCATAATGGACAATTTTTCATTGAGCCTATTCTGAAAAAGACTTGATGTAGGAATTGCAGAGTCAAGAAATGATGGCTCCAAGAAATCTCACTCACTCAGACATTGCCCTCTGCATTGATATGTGAGTAAAAGAGGGATCACCAAGGTAATACTTCCAAGGTTGTATAGTGGGAAGAAGGGATGAAATTAAGGTACAGCCTAATCTCACCAATGTAGTCACCGCTTTAATGAAAGTGCGTAAATTGGGAGTCAAATGAGGAGTCAATGAGAATGTTAGTCTGCTTCACTTTTATCTACAGATGCACAAATTATGCAACATTTGTAAATCTGATGGTGAGAAGTTAAAAATTTTAACAGATTCAAATTTTATATAATTTATAGTATGAAGTGAAAAAATAATACAAACACAAAGAACCATGACTTGGGAAAAATTTTTATTCAAGGTCGTTTCAAAATTCCCCCAAATACTGTTTGAATGCTAGAAAAAATTCTGCCCAGAAATGTTTGTAAAGACTCTGTGTGTGTGTGTGTGTGTGTGTGTGTGTGTGTGTGTGTGTGTGTGTGTGTGTGTGTGTGTGTGTTGTCCCATGAATTGCCATGTAAAATGTCAGAGAAGGCCCCTTGGGAGTCACTTCTCTACTTCTACCATGTGTGATTTGAACTTGGGGCTGAAGGCTTAGCAGCAGGTGCATTACCTACTGGGCCATCTTTCTGGTCACCCTGTCAGGAAGTGTTAACCTACATCCAATGCTCTTGCCTATATTGATTTCCATTTTTGCCTGATGTTTTTGATCCATGAATAGTTTTTGGAAGTCAAAACATGAAATGCTTTTACATCAGTACCACCTACCCAGTGGCTTGGCATTTTGTGAGTGCCCTATCTATTATTTCATGTGCATTTTGGTGATGAGGTCCGTGTTTTCATCTCCCACTTGAACACTTGAGAAAACAATTTTTATTATCTTGTTCCTTCTGTGTATACAGAACCCTTCATATTTTCCTGGCGGTCCTTATCGATCTTTGAATATTTCTTCAGAGACTACTGTTCCTGGACAATGTTTATGTCTCATTCGCTATGATTCATATAGTGTTGAAATGAACCCCTGTTGACAAAGTAGTGCTGTGGAATTGGGATCTTCTAAAGAAAAAACACACAAGTAGGGGCCTTAGTACTATTTTAAAATATATTCAATAAGCAGAGAAAAGGAATTACAAAGCATGGCCATTAGTTTCTGTTTTAAATGGATTTATAGAAAGGATTGCTTTCCTTGGCCCTCAGTATTGCTTGTGGGTAGTTTTATTACATTTAGTTTTTTAATGTTCAGTGAGCCAGATACCCTGTGAAGCCTAAAATCCCAATGCCAAAGTACACTATGGTATCTTGACTCTCTGAGTCTCTCAAGTACCATTTGGAACGCAGTTCTACGAAGTATAACTATTATAGCATAATCAAACAGTCTGTAAGGGCTTAATAAACACTGTTGACTGAATTAAACTATGGATGGTAACAGCTAACACACGATCAGATTTATAACACAGTAGCAAGGCTGCCAAAAACAGAACTCCACATTACTGGATTAGGAAGAAGGGGGACAGGGTAATAGCAAAACAAGACAAAACAAACTCTAAGTGTCTATTTTTTAATCTGTGTTCTATAAATGGGGGCATATGATCAACTCCAGGCATATACTAAGGGATTATCAGTGACAAAAGAAATGGAAGAGCAAGGACACTGCCCTGGGCACAGCCCATCCAAGTCACGCTTCTTTGGCTGGACTGCCAGTTAATAACCATCACCCACCACGGGCCTTCATGCCAGCATTTGCCACGAGGCTGAGCTTATGAACACAAAAGTCACCTTCTCAGTAATAAAAGAGGTCTACTGCAAAGACCATTGAACACAGAATCCTTGCGATGCTGTATCCATCCGGATTGAAACTAATGGAGAGTAAATAAATAAAAGTAGATTTAAAAAAAAAAGAGAGGTCAAGGTGATCCATTTGTTGGATGGATCAATTCTGCTGCAAAATCCCTAAGGACTCAGTGTTTGGTTTTAGATGTACACGTATAAAAACTGGACATGCTCTAACTTTTTCGTTGACACCAGTTGGTTTAGCTCGGGGGTTTGTTGCTTTGTTTGTTTCCCTTCCTAATGAGCTTTCGGTATAGTTTGCTCATTTTATCCTTGAAAGCTCACCATGAATTTTCTGGGGCACTTAATAATAACTCAGATTACTAAATGCTTTCGCTCATGCATTCTCCATCAAGATACAGAGATTAAAAGACAAGACTACCACGGAAGACCTCAGGACCAGTCCATGCTGCCCTTGGAAGCACCTGAAAAGCAAACACACTGATGGTGCCATTTGAAGATTTTCATTTGTTTGTTTGCTTGCTTTTTAACAAAAGAACTCTTGCCCCTTGATAGCTATTTCATAAGTTACAAAGTAACAGACAAATTGTAAGGATCAAAATTTGGCTACAGCTAAAAATATGACTTTTCAAGGGGAAAAAACTCTAAAAGAAAATACTACTAACAGAAATCTCCAGAAAGTTAATATACTTTTCCTAAAATTTTTCCCATTTTTGTTCTGGTGAGACTGTCTGTAAGAAAAAATGTTTAATATACAGCATCAATTCAAGAGGACCCCTATACATTTTGATATGCCCTTGGTGTTTACATTGTTAAGAACAATGTATGCGATTATTTCTTGGTCATAATCACTTGAAATTCAACTCCCACTTGGAGTTGCCCTAAAAGGAAACAGCAAACGCATTACCATATCTGAAAATGTGAGTTGTTTCTAAGACAACAATTTAGTGACTGGTTTGGATACTGGGACAGTCATGTGACCTATGATTGATTCAAGGCAAACGGCTGCTGATCACGCCTTATTCTTTCAGATCTTTTTTTTCTTTTCTAAACTCATATTCCTTATACCCTCAGCTATTCTTATACCATTGTTGATTATCTGAGAAAAAAATCTTTTCAACTACTCTAAAATAATCTGTGTTTCTGCAACAATGAACATAATTGACAATTAGGACACATTATTCACAGCTAAAATATCTCTTCTAAAGAGGATATGCACAATGTGGAGAAGAGAGAGAATTCAGAGGCTGATGGAAGGCTGAGCCCTTGAGAAGAACTGAAAATCATAGCAAAATAGGCTTGGGTCATCAGGCCTGGGGGCCAGGCTGATGAAGTAATTTCAATAAATCATAAAATTTATAAATGCAGTTGTCATATAGGTTCTATGAAGGCAGGGCCATCAAGAATCCTATTCATACTAGATGTTCAGAGCCTAACATACCCTTAGCCGCTTAATAAATATTTCATTGAATTTTGTAAAACAGAAACATTACCTGGTAGTCAGGAATAATAGTCAAATTAATCAAATCTCTAAAACAATAAGTTCTCACTTCAGTTCATGGCTGGCAAAGCCCAGAAGGAATCTTATTTTTTTATTTTGCCTTTTTATTTGTGCTTTCCAAAATGTTTTAGTAATGGTATCTCTCCTGACTCCTCTTCTTCCCTAGTGAGTGAACAGGAGTGGAAAAAAAGATAGGGGTTTAACTTTCTTAATTTGTCTGGATGGTATGCTGATACAAGTCTGCAGCAGTATACCTCAGACGGGCAGGGATATAGTAGGGAGATAAGGTTAGTCTGGTGAGGAATCCATTAGTTTTACTTCAGCCATAAAATCTCAAACCAAGCGATCTCTGAGTAACTGGAAGGAATAACACATACAGGTAGTTCTGCAGTGCCAGTGCAAAGTGGGTTGTCCCTTCCATGTTTCCTTTAGGCCTTTCTTCATTAGGTGGGCACCCATACAAAAAGATGTAGATGAAAAGGTGTGAATCACTTCACTCTGGGTCAGCAGGAGAGTCGCTGAATCCACACATATTCAGCAAATGCAAAGATACAATTGGAAAACGTTTATTTTATTTTTTTAAGAATAGGAGACATTTTGCATATGAGCTTTGGACACTATTTTTAAAAATCACGTATGACAAGAAGCAATTTGAGAAAACCCACTGACACATCCCACCAGAGCAGATTCCAGTTCCTGGATTCAGAACCAACAGCCTACATAGTTGGGCTTTTGGTTCAGCATTGAAAGAAAGAAAGAAAAAAGAAAGAAAGAAAGAAAAGAAAAGAAAAAAGAAAGAAAGAAAGAAAGAAAGAAAGAAAGAAAGAAAGAAAGAAAGAAAGACAGACAGACAGATAGATAGAAAGAAACTAATTCTGGATTTTCAGTGCTCTGCAAATAGCCAGGAATTGCTTCCAGCTTTGAATAAACACTAAACAACAATTCTGCCCAAGAGAACAGGGAACATCAATTAAAGACATCTGGTGAGTGACACATTTGTCCCAATGTAGAACATCCAAAAGAATCCTGAGACAGAGGGCAATTTCATCAAGAAAATAAAGAATCTAATTGAGCAGATGACATCTCAGATTTCTTCCAATGGATTTAGGCTACTCAAATTGGAAGTT
The DNA here is from genome assembly GCF_011064425.1 of Rattus rattus. NCBI lineage: Eukaryota > Metazoa > Chordata > Mammalia > Rodentia > Muridae > Rattus > Rattus rattus. The sequence goes on from NC_046156.1 coordinate 188,133,610, forward strand.
TTCAGTAAAAATCATAAAAGATACTTTAGGATTCAGTATATGGGAGAATTGATTAATGAATTATTAAAATTTATCCAGCTCATTTACCATATAAGATCTATTAAAAAAAATCATGAGTTCAGAGGATAACAGAAGAGCTGTTATAAGGACCCATTCTTTTAAGTAAGAAATTTATTTTCACACAATTTTGGAACCAAGTAAAGAGAATCAAATTCCTGTTGGGTTCGTGCACCTATGACCCTCTCGTGTATGTTGATATTTTAAATAGTACTTTTATTAATTCTTTGAGAACGTCATATAATGCATTATGATCATTTTCATCCTTCCTTCCCCAACTCCACCCAGTTCTACCCCTCCTCCATTCTCATCCAACATTTTCTCCCTCTCCCTCTCCCCTCCCTCTCCCTCTCCCCTCCTTCCCTTTGCCCCTCCCTCTCCTTCTCTCTCTTTCTTTTCCTCTGCTTACCTCCTCTACCACCACTATTCCCTGCACCTCCATTGAGTCCAGCTTGGTACATCCACTGGCAGAGTAAGGCATTTCAGAAAGCAGTGTCCTTGTAACATTGGGATAGATGTTAAGGAAAAGGTACATACAATAAGCAAAAGTAATAATGTCAAAGCAAAACAATGATTCAGAGAAAAATTAAAATGTGCCCCTAGTTCTGTGAAGAGTTGCTTGGAAACTCAAAACCACCAGAAGGGGTTCTTAAATGTAAACCGGAAAAAAAAAAGATATTTTGATCTCTCTAATGCCAAACAGTTGAAATAATATGATTCTTCAGTATTGATCATATTGGGTTTATATATCCCAGTGACACATTGAAATCATTTTGTAAGAATATCAACTGCAATATTGCTGATGCCAAGAAGTGCATGCTGACAGGAGCCTGATAAGGCTGTCTCCTGGAAGGTTCTGCTAGAACATGACAAATACAGAGGCAGATCCTTGCAGCCAACCCTTGAACTGAGAACAGGGTCCCCAATGGAGGAGTTAGAGAAAAGATTGAAGGAGCTAAAGGGGTTTGCAACCCCATAAGAACACCAATACCAACCAACCAGAGCTCCCACGGATCAAACCACCATTCAAAGACAAGCCCATGGCTCCAACTGCATATGTAGCAGAGGATGGCCTTGTTGGGCATCGATGGGAGAAGAAGCCCTTCTTGGTCCTGCCAAGGCTCGATGCCCCAGTGTAGGGAACTGTCAGGGTGGGTAGCTGGGAACACCCTCATAGAAGCAGGGGGAGGGGGGATGGGATGGGGGGGACAGGAAACCGGGAAAGGGGATAATATTTGAAATGTAACTTAAAATCCCAATAAAAAAGAAAAGAATGTCAAACTGACTTGCTCAGGGGGAGAGAAGGGGGAGAGGGGGAAGGGTTGTGGGAAGGGGTGACTGGGAGGAGGACAGCGCATATAAAGTGAGTAAGTAAAAATAATTTACTAATTGTAAAAAGAACATCAAACTGTTAGAAGCTAAATAAATGCTTGTGCCTCGCTCCTAAATTCAGATGTTACATCCCCAGTTCTAAATGCAAAGACTTTCGTCAGAAGTGGGGGTGAGAGGAATTTTAGAAGACAGATCTCATAAGAAGGGACTCCAGGGGGGTTGTTGTTGCTCTGTGAGGTCCAGTGAGGATGCAGCTAAGTACAAGACATCAGAAAGCCAGGAGGTGATCCCTCACCATAACTGAATTGGGGGTACCTGACTCTTGGGAGTCTCAGCCTCTAAATTTTTGAAAAAAAAAAAAAACAATACATTTCTATTTAAGCCACCAATCTGGTATTTTATGATATAAGCCAGCCTGATTAATTTATAAATGAGCATGAGACCTAAACTCAAAAGTTATGTTAAACAGGAATCTGTCTAACTACCATTTTATGCCTTTATCTTTTACATTAGCTAGTGATTGTCTAAGTGTTACAAACTACACTGATGCTCTTCTCAGAAAGGAATAAAATGAATGTCTAAAAATAGTATTTCCCCATTCTTCTCTTGTATGCCTTATGTATGTCTTCGTTGTCAACTTAATTAGATTGGACTCATATAGGAGACACATAAGTGTATGTGTTGCTGAACGTGATATCCAGAGAGTTTTACATGAAAAAGGAAAATGTTTCCTGATTGTGTATAAATAACAACACTCCAGCGTCCGCCCGGGGCGGGACTGAATGAAAAGAGGAAATGAGGGAGGAGCCAGTTCGGTGCCAACAAATAGGTTTCTGCTTCCTGACTGTATAGATGCCTTGAGACCACCACTCCTCCTATTTGACTAGAACCTCGAACTGTGAGACAACATAGGCCCTTTCTTTCATCAGTTGCTTCTTTCTAGTTTGTCCCTGAAGTGAAAATAAATAATGTGCCTCGATCCACAGTTACAGACACAGGATCAATTCAGTGACATGTGACTGATATGCCTCTATTCATGCTGACAGATACAGGCCCTCCGCAGTAACATGTGGACAGTCACAGAAACAGTCTTCCCACTTAATGCTTATTCTTTTTAATTTCCAAATGTAATAATGCCAAAAGAAAGAATTGACAGTTCTTAAATTATTTGAACGCTCTTTAACAAAACGGAAGCAGCTACTTCTGAGGGTGCGGAGCAGGATTCTATCCTGACAAAGACTTCATGGGTAGGGATGATATGCCACCCGACCACGTCTAAAATCTAGAAGTGGCAAATTCTTCTTAGTAAATCAGTCAACTCATTTCTCAGATAAGGAGTCAGGCCCTGCTCAGAGTCGCTCAGCTGTGTGGATGAAACGCAACAGCTCTCTCTGCGCCAGTGGCTTTTGAGGAAGCAAGGAAGCAGAGGAAATAAGAACCCCTGCCACCTGAACGTAGGCAGCTCAAGCTTTCACGGTCTAGGGAATTTGAGCCTTTCTAGTGAGAAGAAATCGTGTTCAAAACAAAGGCACATAGGGAACCTTCTAGAATCATCAAGTACTCCTGTTCCTTTAAAGTCGCACTATAGAGAATCGTTTACCTTTAGAAGAGTTTTCCCTCCAAGAATGGAGAAGAACTAAATGGTATGCTTTAATTATCCAAAACACTTTCCCCTTTGTGTGCACACGCGCGCGCACATGTGCGCGTGCACACACACACACACACACACACACACACACACACACACATACACATTTCAAATCACCTGCCACTGACATTCAACAAAAGGAAGCATCATATTAATATGATATGATACAAATCATATTTGATTTATAATAAGAGAACTCAGTAACAGACATATTCTTAGATTGGTAATTTGTATGCAGGTCACCGCTATTATAATGAGCAACTACGCACACTGATAAAAAGAATTCTAGGCACAACGTTCTGGCCTTTTATGTTATGCAAATTCCATATTACCAAATACCAACTACTAAAACAAATGAACGTGAACACTCCACCAATTTGTTGAATTTATTTAGTTGGCTATTAAACTTGGGATTCGATTGAATGACTGCCATACCTCTCAGTATAGCCTCTTTTCTTTGTAAATGCTGTAAGGCATACTGACTTATCCTTCCCACATACTCATCCCCATTCTGTAGGACAAATGAAAGATGGCCTCGGGCCGTAGTGGTAGGATCTCAGGATTAAACACAAAGCATTCCCACACTAGCGAAATGTGTTTGCATTTGTGGTTTGCCCGATGCCTTCAAATGAGTGTTCCTACGTCACGAGCACATCTGTTTGGATGCTTCTTCCCCTCGGGTAAATGAACAAAGGGACATATTGTTAGAACTTGCCTGATGAAAATTAAAATCTGCCTCCACCCTTGCCTGGTACCGGCAACTGCTTTCCTTCAACTGCTCTCCTTGCTTCCTGTTGTTTATTCCCTCACAAGATAATAGAAGACTCAAATTTGTCATTTACCCAGCACTGTGTAATTGGAACCAATGCTTGGCGTTCCTCAGAGCACCGAGAAGGGCAACTTAAAGATGTTAGAAAGGAAGATTTAAACTGGCAGTTAGAGACCTCTGTCAGAGTGAGGAGCTAATGAAGAGACAGCGCCTCAGAAAATGTTTGGCTGATAAGTACCTTTAGCATGTGTTCAGTGTAAACTTTTGGATCACTCTAGACAGACTCTAGACAGTCAACGCGCAAATTTCTCCTGGTTTAACTTTAACGATATATTTGTTTCATGTGTCAAATAACAGGGTGTTAACCATCATGCAATGAAGCTTATGTGAATGAATGGAACGGCATCTAAATCGCAAAGAAGATCCATCAAATGTCAACTAGGCCACACAGATGCATGAGTCTTTATTTGTTCACAGTCTGCATACGGTTAGAGTGCTGAAAGTTAACCAAAGGTTTCTCCCAAACCTAACTGCAACACCACAGCATTAAATCCAAGAGAACTAGAAACGTTGTAAGTACACATTTTACAAAAGAAGTGAGGATAAAAAGGTACTTACACTTTTGCTCCGAGAAAGTACATCGCAAGTGTTCCTCTCCATGGTGCGGTGTTCAGTAGTTCGGATGCCACACTAGCTGCTTCCAAAGTCAGTCCTCTCACTGAAACTGTAATCCACTCAGAGGCAACTGAAATGCTGGGGAAAAAGGCAAGGAAATGTTTAATCAAGTATATGATTAACATGTGCACTTCGAAATGCTGCCACGGACTGGGACAGTGATTCTTAAATAATTCATCAGAACAGGCAGAGATGTTGATGTGTTTAAAGCAATAAAAGTGGACAGGAGGAACATTTCCAAACAGCTTTTGTTAAACGCAAGTTACAGATCCCAGCGCCATCTGCTTTCTGTTAAACATCTAAGCTCACTTTTTTCGAGGTTGAAATAAATAGGTGTGGTAGGCACAGCCTAAAGATCCTCATGTGAATGGAGGAGGCAGTTGAACCATGGTACGTGCTAATTCTCGCTGGGAAACCAGGGACTCCCCAGTTTTCCACTAAGGGATCAGTCACATAACCGTTTCCATCAGTGGGAAAACACTAAAGACTACAGGATGGGTGTGAGCATGACATCACAGCTTCCTCTTGCTGTATTACCAGTAAATCTACACAAAAGCCAATGGCACTATCTCAGTGGATATGCAGTACTCCATACCTTTGGTTTAAAGAGGTAGAAAAGCATGCTTGAGAGAGGGTGAGGGCCACTTACCTAGTTAAACAATAACTGTTATTCCAGAGACTGTTCCAGAGTATCTATCACTTTCATAGAGCCAATGGCCTTGTTTCCTAACCCCAACTGTCCTAAACACTGGAAAGGAGACTATTTAGAGGGAAGGACAAACTAGGTAAACGTCTAATATTCATTTACTTCTAGACATGGCTTTACTACTCATAGGATAGAGTTGTATGTGGGATGATATTCTTTTGGGGGGACCTACTCTAGAGGAAGGAGGGTGAGGCCGACAAGCTTGGCCAAAACATTGACTAATAGTGTAGGCTGATGTTGTGGGTGTGGAGGGATGGAGGTGACAGTGTGTTTGTTCTATCATTTGGATGTAGTCTAAGTTCTTTAGGGAAAATAAGGTGCCTGTCTGATGCTTAGGAAAAAGAGTAGCAGCAGTAAAGGGTTGAAAAAATTAGGTTCACAAAACAATTTTGAACATAGTAGTATAAGCTGTTACAAATTATACATGACAACACACAGGAAGACCAACAGTGGAAGCTCTCAGAGGTTAAACCACCAACCAAAAAGCACACATGGGCTGGTGAGAGGTCCCTAGCACATAGATAGCAGAGGGCTGCCATATTTGCACTCAGTGGGAGAGGATGTGCCTAATCCTACAGAGACTTGATACACCAGAGAGGGGGCTGTCCTCTAAGAGATAAAGGGGAGGAGAGATGGGGGAACTTCCTAGAAGAGGGACAAGGTGGCAGCATTTGGGATGGAAATTAATTAATTAATTAAAAAGAAAATTAAGTTATGTAAAACAGTTGCCTGCTTTAAAAACAAACAAAACAACAACCACAACTACAACCACCACAACAACAACAAAAACCAAACATGAGTTCAAAGCGTGAGAGACTATAGAGAATGCAACATGGCTGCAGACTGCAACAAAGGGATAGCCTTGCAGCAGAGGACCCCAGAGACCAACAATACCATCGGATAGGGATTTTCCGGCAGCCCACACTGAAACTCTCTCAAGGCTGAAGAACATTGTTTCAACCACATATGAGTCGCTCTCTTCAGGGTTTTCAAAATCAAAGTGAGATATTTTTAGGGAGGCCAAAGCCCCCCTGACAGCAAAGTGCAAGTAGAGAGAGAAAATGGATACTATTATTGCTAAGAATACCCCTAGATGTGGGGACCCAGCGCTACCAAAGGAAAAAAGGATTTTTTTAGCATGAAGAAAATGTCTGCCTAAAGGTAAGAGAAAAACACATTATCGGATGTGAGTTTCTAGGGGAAAAATAATTATTTCTTTTAGGCTTTATGGGTGTTTGTGGTCACTGACTTGAAGAGAGGAGGTTTTGAATAGAGAGACTAATCTATACAGGAAAATTACTTAGTTCATCAGCCTCCAGGAACTGAGTCCCCTTCATGATTAGATATGATGTTCAACATCTTATATGTTCTCCAAAAAAAATGTGGAAATATATTATTCATTTGAGAAATGGATAGGGATCGTTTTAACTGTCATGTAAATGCCCATGCCTAGAGAGAGAAAAACACCATCTAGATAACTGCTGCGGGAAGCTGAGGCTCTGCCAGGGAGAAACTCATTGAAAATATTTAATTATTCATCTGGTATGTAATGAGTACCCTTAGGGTACCATGAAGAAGTGCTCATAGTGAGCTAGTTAATCAATGATTTCAAACCAACAAATCAGTAAAGTCAGACAAACAATGGATTTGACCTGGAAAGGCTTGCTGAATTAATCAAGTATTTTAAGACATTTGACTTAAAAGCCTCTAATTCCATCATTAAGAGATTCTTCCCCACAGGAATTCAGAACTTAGAGGAATATGAGTAAATAGATGGACTTAACTGAAAGACCAGATTCTCCAACTACAAAACTAGGGGGCAGCCTGGCCTCCATAAAAAGTATGGATCTGGGAGCCAAATTGGTATATCTCTGTACAGTTCTAGGCAATCTGACATGTCTTAGCAGAGAGACATTAATGAATACCTGGTTTTCGAGTGTCAATGAAGAGATATGCTTAGAATAATATCTAGCAAAATACTTGGTCTGTAAGATGGGTGGCCCTTTTGTCTTCACCATCTGCATCTTTCTCCGAGTACCAAGTGCCAAGTAGTAATGATACAGCCAATTCTCATTTATTGTCTACAGTGCCTAACCCCCCCACAAATAAAACAGCCTAGGCAAATTTCAACTAAGTATTGGTAAATCATTTATCCAGATCTCAGCAGATTGGTGCATGACTGTCAGGATCATTTTAAGAACGTTTAGTAAAGGAAGATGGGGGTGGGGTAGAGGAACCCACAATGGCACTGCAATCCTGGGAACAGGCAATGGCAGAATTATCGACAGTAAGCTCAAGCAAGCAGAGATGGATGTCAGCATCTACAAAAAGCAGAGCTGGCTTCCTTGACAAGGCAGGTTACTTTTTGGCACAGCCCAGAGGAGAGAGGTGAAGAGAAGCACATGACCTCATACCACCCCACTCTGATCACCTGCCAGGACTCCGCACTAGCCAAATGCAACTGAGCGAGAGGGCAAAGGGAGATGCAGATAGACTTTTCATCTGTCAGCCTTCAGGGACAGAAAGCTCTGAAAGCTGGACAGAGAAGAGGAAGGAGCTGCAGGCAAAGTAGAAGACACGCCACACAACTGTGTTGTGCATTCTAGCAAGAGTATTATATTTTTCTGCTGCCTCATTCATTTCAGGAAAAATACCTATCATTTACCTCAGTCATGCAAAAAAGTAGATATTGCTAATGTATTGTACTACTCAAAAGTAAGGGTATCTGCTCTAGAGAGAACTCATTGTCCAGACCCATACAATCATAGTTTGTATTTTTGTTTATATCCCCATACTACTCTGGTGTTGCTGTCATGGACCAATGCCATTTAATTATCAATAGAGTGTAATCAGCACAAACATCAATTTTGTGCCCACACCAAAGAATGTTTGAGAATGCAAAAACAAAACAAAAACAAAACCAAAACAAAAACCAATTGACTCCCAGGGAGGCAATTATTTGAGTCTCTACCAATTTCTCCCTTAACAAAGATAAGGCAGGACAATACAATGTGTTTCTCACTCTAGGCAAGATACACAAATGAAAGACAAGAGGGAAAAGTGGCACATAGATGTTGTCATTCTGATAAGCTTCCATATAGAAGCCAATGGGGAAGAAGGAAGAGTCCACTCCTGCAGGCAATATACTTGAGAAATACAAGTAAAGAGAAGCAAGAATACAAGATTAGAAAAGCTAGGATGGGACACTGAGAGCCTGAACCATCTGGATAAACTGTGCAGCCTCAGAGCAAGGATCAAGATGAGTCCTTTCCGGGGGATTAAAGGTTTAGGTGTTGAACACTCTAAAGTGCTCATTGGAAAAAATAATTATAATTATCATGACATCAAAACATGAAGCTGTGAGATATCGTGGAAGGTGCCACCTCTTTTACTCTTGACTTGATGTGTGCTTTCCTATAAAGTAGAGAAAATACTTTCCTCCCAACTCATTGCAAAGGATTGTTGTAGGAATTGATTGGTTAATATCCGAACATTTCTGAAGAGTTTCCTCCAAACATAATTCTGCCCATTTAAACAGAAAAAGTGTTGATAGCTAATGACAGTCAAACCTAAGAGTTAAATAAGGCTCCAGTGGCCCTCAAATATCAGGAAAGCTATTGGATGTATGTTAGGCACTTCAAATGAATTTCCATTTCTTCTCCTTTTGTGGAACCAGAATATTTTTCCTTTCCTAGAGCAATAGATGACTGTTGAACCATAAAACTACCCCCAGACATTAAAATAAAACACCACTGAGTTCTGACTTGCCACTCACTGAAATAAACTGTCATATAACCCAAACCTTCTACATTTAGGGAAGTGGTTCTGAACTTGCAGTGACAACTCCTTTGAGGGGTTAAAGGACCCTTTCACAGGGTCATCTAAGAGCATTGGAGAGCACAGGCATTTAGATTACAATTCATGACAGTAGCAAAATCATAGTTATAAAATAACAGCAAAAATAATTTTATGGTTGGGGTCTCCACAACATGAAGAACTGTATTAAAGGATCACAGCATTAGGAAGGTTTAGAACTACTGTTTTAGGGAAAAAGAAGTGTCCTAACATATTAACTATGGATAATTAAGAAGTTCTCAATTAGGGGCTGAAGAAATGGCTCAGTGGTTAAGAGCACTGACTGCTCTTCCAGAGGTCCTGAGTTCAATTCCTAGCAACCACATGGTGGCTCACAACCATCTGTCATGGGGTCTGATGCCCTCTTCTGGTGTGTGTCTGAAAACAGCTGCAGTGTACTCACATACATAAAAATAAATACATCTTTGAAAAAAAAAGAAGTTCTCAATTAGCTCCGTCTCTAATTTAGAGTCTTTTTTTTTCATTAGATGGTAGATGTTTCTAATGTACATCAAACTGAAATTAAATGGCTTCCATCTTCCCTAGCATTCTCTTAAAGGGCTGGGAGAATCGAGGATGTGATCAATGCAGGGTGTTACGCACATGCTCAGCAACTACCAGCTCTAGCCTAGTCCTCTTGAGTAGATTCTAATGAAAAGGAAAAATAGTGGATATAGAATACAGTTGTTATAAAAGGCCATACCCTCATGCAGTTTAAACAGGCTCAATTTATTTAGGCTTAGACAGAAAACTGTTTGAAGATAAAATAGGAAGAGGCAATCAGCCTAAGAACTAAATACTCCAAATGTTGACTACAAGAAAAGAAATATACAAGGGACAAGACAAAAATTTCATGGAGAGTTAAACTGGTGGCCTTAGTGACATAAATGTACATGAGCTTTCCCTTTCCATATAGAAGATGGACAGCATTTGTTCATTTGGCCTCTGTTTAGACAAAGGAAGATATTTCCTGGATCTCCTCATATCTTCTAAAATTCCTGTGTTAAGAGAAGGTCCGGATGCATTTCAGTCCAGACCCAAAGAGACCAATAGAGGATTTCTGAATTTTACAGCTTCTCTCATTTGACTAGGTGTCATGGGCTGATGATATCTCTCAGCGGAGCTCTTGCTTGGGCTCTAGAGACAGAAATCTAGAGAGCTCAAGGTACACACCAATCATTCAGGAATCGAGAGCATGAGGAATCAGCCTAGGATCACGGAGATGCTCAAGACAGGATAGGAAGGAGCCTGAAGGTTCCCCTGTACCCCAACATCCCCATAACAGTGTCTTGGAGAAAAATATTCTGCCCTGTTCACTTTTTTTTCCTGAAAGCTAGTTACATGGCTCTAAAAGTGTCTCATGGTTTTCCAGAAGAGTTTAGCTACTCAGTTCTAAGGCAAATGGGCAAGCTGACTGGCAACAGAGGATGAAATTGTGACATTTGGTTTCAGTTTGTACTTTGTAGGGACTTTACTCTGCAGGTGCATCTCAAAGGCTCTCTCTCCAAGTAGAGAGGTCAGGTGGTCTGTTAAACACTTGTTTAATCAACATCATTGCTTTGATGTAGCTAGCTTTCTTTAATCTTCCGTGTTTGTTTCTAACTCAGAGCCTCAAATTCTTGTTTTTAAATTGTTCACCCTTCTGAGCATTTTCTTCTTCACAGTCCTGAAAAAGCTCCGCCCTGTCTATCAATTTGCCCACATCTCCAAATCGCACAGGTCTCTACTATAGACTGCAGGAAAACCAAGGATGAGTTGTACAGATTTCCACTTTGTTCCCTAAGGTTTCTAAATTTAATCATTGTTTCTTCAGTTCAGAACTGAATAAGGTGCTCTATTCCCACCACACATTGCATGACTAACAATCTGAGTTCGTTAAGACTGAGAGCATTCAGCATCACTGTTGTACCTTCTCCATAGTGGTGACATAGTGTTGATTACCTAAAAACAACATAAAGAAACAAAGGGGGGAATAATGCTATACACCAGTGGTTTTCAACTTGTGAGTCAAGAACCCTTTGGGGGTTAAAAGACTTTCATATGAGTCACCAAAGACTATCAGAAAACAGACATTTACAGTACAATTCATAAAGCATGAAATTTTCAGTTAGGAAGTAGCAATGAAAATAAATTTATTGCTGGGGGCCGCCACAACATGAGGAGCTGAATCAAAAGGTCACATCATTAGGAGGGTTGAAAACCAGTGCTATAAACCCATTTTAAAAATGAGCATTTCAACCACTAAGTATGTATTTTGCAAAATTAGAAATAAAGAAATTATAGAAACTGCTTTATATCATTATCTATGAAATTAAAATCTCTAATTTATATTTGCTCTTTCCATAAGTTAGCAAAGATATTTTTAACAAAGTCATGGATTGGTATATATGTTATTAAAAGGTATATATGTGATTAAATATGTTTCACATCTTGCTGATATGATTTCCAAATGAAATGAAAGCCTTTGGAAGGAATTTTCTAATAAAATCCCAAAGCATTAATGTGGTGACATACATTTATACAATAATTCTGGGAGTAAATTTAATTGTGAGAAGAGATTTGTATGCAGAAGCAATCTTGGAAGTTCTAATAGTAATAATGAAAATGTGGAAATAATTTAGATATCCAATTATAGGAGACTGTATAACTCAAATATGCAACCTCTCCTAATGGATAAAATAGATGTACATTAATTTAATTACCTGAGAAACTGTGTGTGGTGTGTGTTGCAAAGCTAACTAAAAGTAATTGAGAGAGGTTGTGGCTGTAGGTATAGCTCAGCGATAGCCTGTGCAAGGTACTAGGATTCATTTCCTAAACACACGCACACATAACACACACACACACACACAGAGAGAGAGAGAGAGAGAGAGAGAGAGAGAGAGAGAGAGAGAGAGAGAGAGAGAGAGAGAAACAGACAGAGACCCAGAGACAGAGAGATAGACACAGATATAGACACTGACACAGAAAAACAGACACAGAAGGGAGAGAGTAATGGAGAGAACAAGGAAATGGACAAGAAGAAAATTCAATATTAAAGTTGCTTATACAATACTATCCTGAACCTATACACAGAAGAAGAGTTGGAATAAGATACAGCAAAAATCAGTACATTTGTATAGGTATTATGGTCCACTCCATTCCAGCTTCTAAATTTCTTTGCTTTCTCAAATTATCAACACTTGGGAAAAGGTACTTAAAAGTTAGCTAGCTGGGAAATGTTTGTTTGAGTATAACAGCCACTAACCACCCCTTCTCCCTTTAGTGGTGACTTCTGCTTCTGTCTGGTTATGCCAGGCAGTTCTTACATGGCTCTTTGAAGTACTGGAGCAAGTATAAAAACAAGTCACTAACCACTTCAGCTACTTCAGAATATAATGGCAAGTGCTGACGTTTGCTTCTATGATGATTCTGGGGGAGGCTGTTAGACTGTTTGTCTCTTCGTTTGCTCTGAAATTCCCAGGTTTGCTGTTTCCCACAGACTGCCAGAATTCATCTTTTCCACGGAGTGCTAAAATTCATCTTCTAGGGCTGAGAATGGCTTAGTTCAAAAGAGATAGTCAAACTTAAGTCTCCCTTCACAGATGCTGGTATCTCTGTCCTCTACTGAGTATCAACCAGAAGATGATTTCCTCTTCTTTTAGATCTTGTGATATTGCCATTTACCAAAAGAATTCCTTCAACATTTCTCTTAGAAAACCAGTTATAGCAGCTCCTCTGAGCTAGTTTCTGAGTTTGCCCAATATATTGCCCCTTGAAGACAGAAGCAAATGCAACAGAACACTATGCTAGCAATCAGATGGATTAGGTTTTATGGGACCCATAGGAGTTCTACTTATAAATTATTTTCCTATTACTGTACATTGGAAGAAAAATGTACCATGAGATTCAAAGTTAGAAATGTTCAGAAATCTGCCTAGTCCTATCTTCGCTGATCTACCTGATGTAACTGCAGAATTTTTATACCCTGGTTCTAAGCAGTCTCTCCACTCATTCCATGAACCTCACCCTTTTACCTTATGCTCCCTCTCCCCCAGTCACCACCCTATCTTTCTCTTCACAATTAAGTGCTTTGGAAGGATTGGGCCTTTTCATTCCCCTTTTCCATCCCAGTCTCTTCCCCTTAACCCAATTCATACTACTTTCCCTCCCTCTGTACTTTCTCTGAAGACCCTAGAATTCCCAGAACCATCAGACATTCTGAATAGACACTGCAGCAAGGTTGTCTCTCTAAAAATGCTCTCCTGTCTTCTGTGATATCACTTCTCTGACTTTCTATCTGCTTACTTGACTTCTTTTTGTTTTTTGAGAGAGTTTTATTAGCATACATTGATTAGCATAAAATGGTTTTCATGCAGAGACCATACCAATTGCCAGAAGTCTAGATCAGTGCCTAGTTCAATCATCCTCAGAGAGGCGTCCTCCAGCAGCTGATGAGAGAAGAGACAGGGACAGACAGATAAGTATTGGGGGGGAGGGAGGGAGGGAGGGAGGGAGGGAGGGAGAGAGAGAGAGAGAGAGAGAGAGAGAGAGAGAGAGAGAGAGAGAGAGAGAGAGAGAGAGAGAGAGCGCCCAAGTTGGATATCTCCATAGGGCTCCTCCCCATTGGAGCTCAATGAACCCATGGAAGGGAAGGAAGAACTGTAGGAGCCAGAAGAATTAAGGTCACCCGGAAAGCACAGTCCACAGTCTTCAACTAAACAGAGCTCATTGGGCTTCACAGAGACCGAAGCAGCAATCGTGGCACCTAAATGGGTCTGTGCTAGGTCCTCTGTACACAAGTTGTGGTTGCTTAGGTTGAGATTTTTGTGGGACTCCTAACAGTAGGAGTCGCAGGGTGTCTCTGACTTTTATTTGCCTGCTCTTGGAACCATTTTCTTCCTACTGGGCTGCCTCATTCAGCCTAAATATGTGGGTTTGTACCTAGGCTAATTGTACCTTCTTATGCTGTGTTCAGTGGGTATTCTTGGGAAGCCTGCTCTCTTTGAAGAGAAACAGAGGAGGAATACATATGAGAGAGAGTGAAGAAAGTGTGGTCAGGGTATATTGAAAACATATATATATATATATATATATATATATATATACACATATATATGTATATATATATATAATATGTAATAAAACATATATATCACATTCACCACAATTATACCTTGTCCTCTTCTGATTCCTGTTGCTCCCTCTCCTCCTTCCCTGTCACAGGGTCATCTTCTCCTTTTTACATATACAGTATAAACAATAGCATACCTTTAATTTTTTTAGGATTTCCCAATAAATGACTGCCAAATCAATGTCTACCAAGGAAAGCTATGGAATTCAAAATCCTGGGAGCTGTAGAGATGGCTCAGCAGTAGAGATCACTTGCAAGTGTTTCAGAGATCTTGGATTCAGTTCTTAGAATTCATAATCCAGCTCACAACCAAATGTAACTCCAGTCCAAGAGTGTTCAACATCTCTGCTGCCCTCCACAGGCACAGCACAAACATGTTACACAGACATATACACATATGTACTCACACATGCAAAATTTAAAAAAAAATAGATCCTTGTTAAAAAAATCAGATTCCTGATTATCCACTGATGTGTCAGAACCTCTAAGAAAGGTATTCAGGTGGTTCTGCACATAATTGTGGTGAGTGCAGTAAATGAAGTTGTTGGCTAATACTTGAGAAACCTTCTTTACAGTGTGTTCATGAAAAACCCATCTATTTTCTTTGTTTCACTCGTTGCCGCGTGCTTAACTATTTCCATGAATATATTTCATGTCCCGACTGCTTCAAATTCAGGCACCTGAATTCTGTCAAGCTTGAAAATGTTCACCATCCTCTAAAGGCACTATGTCCACTCATGAATTTAACAGTTTTTCTTAATTCTCAAGCTTATCTCTCCACTGTTCTCTCTCTCCTACTTCTACTCTCTACCTTCCTCCCTCTTCCTTTCCCCCCTCCCCCTCACTCCCTTTTTACGTTTTATCCCTCTCAGCCGAGAATGTGTCACTCTGACACACCAGCTAAAACTCACACCTCTTCTCATTCCTTTCTTGTTATCATCCCCACTCAACCTATGATCACATCTTACTGGAGTACAGCTTGGAAATGTTTCTCAGCTCTCTCCTCTCTTTACAAACCTATCACCACTCTATGTTCTAGACATTTATCCACACTGTTTCAGTCACTTTCTAACCAGTCTCCTTGGAGTTAACACTGTCTCTTCCAAGTTCATCTTTAAAATCTTACACCCATATCATAATGTACAAGTCAGTCTCCTCCACATGATGAGTAGGGACTTGTGTGTTCGGTTGCAGAGCTGTCCGTTGCCCTCTGAATAGCATGGTTCTCATTTACTTGAAATAGTGCTTTTTTAAAATTCCATTTGTCTATCTACCAATATATATATATATATATATATATATATATATATATGTATATATATGTACATGTACCTTGGCAAATGTGTGTGTGTGTGTGTGTGTGTGTGTGTGTGTGTGTGTCTGTGTCTGTGTCTGTGTCTGACAACAATCTGTAGGCATTGGTTCTCATCTTTCACTATTCAATTCCCAGGGACTGAAATCAGGCTGTCAGACTCAGCACCAAGTGTTTTGACTCCGTCAGTCATGTCACTGACGCCACTTAAAGTTACTTTCACATTCTGTACATTTTTACACTTCCATTTCCTCTGGAATATCCTTCTCTTCCTTGTCTCCACATCTGTATATCTCCTCCTTTATTTGATGACATCTGCTTCAAGTCTCAATTCAGATGCCATCTTTTCTCAGAAGGTTCCTGGTTCTCTCGATACAGCAGTCTACTGCTACTCAGTCCCTGCTCCCTGTCTGCCCTCCCATTGTGACCCCAGAATGCTCTCAACAACAAATTTACCAATTTACATGGGAAGAGCTCATTTCCCTGTTTGTCCCTGCCTCTTCCCCCGAATTTCAGGCTTCCCTTGGAAACAAAGCATTTCACACTTACATAGACAATCAGTAGATAAAATACACACAACAAGCCTTTACTGAATTCTGTTTAATTGAGCTGCTTCCCATCACTAGAACAATGGCAAAGACGCACATTTTGTCTTACAACTTAAAAGAAGAATCTTTTCCTTTGTAGCTTATGCCCATACAAAGCCACTATCCTATTCCCCTGCTTCTCCCTAAATGATAACAGTAATCCTTCTTACAAATTCATTCGCTTGACATTTATTAGGCACTTTTGGTATGCAATGAACTGTACCAGTGTCCAGGGACACAAGGATGAATATAGTAAATTCTCCTTAAGGATCCAGGGAGTGGGAGGGGTGTGGAATGACAGCAAACAGTATAATACATTAAGTTCTCTGACAGCTCAGAAAAGCTGGTATGGGACCCCCAGGAGGCTGCAAGTGATTCATCCACCTAATGACTGCAAAGCCTTTTCTGTCATTCTGCTCTTGTGAACACTTTATGTTAAGTTATTCAAGTGCCAATTTCATATACTGATGCACCCTAAGCATAAGGGACAGAACAGAAGAGTGAAGACAGACAGTTCCTTCTGTCTCCTTTGGGCATCTGGTGACACTTCTGTTCCTCCAGTGGAGCTGGCTACAGAGCTACACAGCCAGAAAATGTGCTGTAAATAACCATCCAAAGGACAATAGCAAACAGTCGAGCTTTCTCGAGAGAACATAAGCTTTTGATTTCAGAAGAGATTTATTATAAAATAATTGACATTTCAGAAAATAAAAGTACATTTGGCTCCCAAGGTAGCCCAGATCCTAATTTCCAGGGGTATGGAAATGTCAAACTACCATTCTTTTCAATACTGACCTTGATCACTGTTTAAAAGACAGGGTCCAGCTGAGTCATTTAGCAGCCAATCAATTCCATTCCCTTCCAGGATTCCATGGTTTATGGCCTCTCCCAGCACACACTTGAAATAATTGCGCTATCTAAAATACAATTTTTCACCCTAAACACAAGGCTGGGGACAATATAGTTCTTCTCTCACAAGGATAGGGTCTACTGTTTCATATGACTCTGCCATGTGTTAGCTTCCTGCTACACAGAAAACTAACAAGACCTTCCTTTCCCCAGCTCTCCTAGACACACCTGATGCCACTGCTTCCTTACAGTGCCTTTCGGTCCTGGGCATTAGGACCTGCTCAGGGCAGTTCTGTCCTAGGAGTCATAGGCAGTATGGTATAGAGTCTGCTCACCTGAGGCCTGGTATAGAAGAAACAGATGTTATATATGCCATCACCAGCTATGTTGTGACAGATACATAAGGAGTTTTTTGATATAAGTCCCTGAGAGGAAAAACAAGAAGATACCAAGATGTTCCCCGTATTGTTTCTGGTGGGTGCTGCCATAATGTCTATCACAAAAGTTTGTTTCATGGAGGCATTGTTTTACACTACTTTTTCGGTCTCAGATCAGATTCGAGAAGTCTGGCCCATCTGAGTCCTTTTGAATTTGAAAAGTTCCACTGTGGCATTGTGACACACAGTCACTTACACCGACCTCTGCGATGCCTGCTTTATCGTCATGGTTGGCATTTTGATTGATGAAAACAGCTCAGGTGGGGGACATGGGCCATTCTGTCTCTGCAGCTGATCTAAGACAATCCTTAGATGAGAGACTTTCTTCCCAAGGTATATAAAGGAATGGATTGGTAGATAAAAGAGAGAGAGAGAGAGAGAGAGAGAGAGAGAGAGAGAGAGAGAGAGAGAAGAGAAGAAGAAGAAGAAGAAGAAGAAGAAGAAGAAGAAGAAGAAGAAGAAGAAGAAGAAGAAGAAGAAGAAGAAGAAGAAGAAGAAGAAGAAGAAGAAGAAGCAGCAGCTCCTGTCCTAGATCCCAGATTCACATAGCAGAGACACAGGAGCAAAATGATCACTCCAATATTTCCTAGCCAGGCTTTTAAAAAAATCTATTTTGTAGTTGGCAGACATTGAGTTCTTTTGTTTCTTTTGCTTCTCTGGCGGGAATGGATTCTAACTTTTAGGCTCCCGAAACACTTGCATGGTGAGCAGTTCCCTTAAGGAAAAGGCTTATGGGATGGCCTTTAAGACTGAAAATAAGGTTGGTTTAGATTACCTGAGACACAATGAGAAGCTGAGAAAAAGCAAACCAGATTTGGAGTCAAGAATAAAAGAGGCAAAATGAGTTAACAGAGCACTGTGCGGTTCTTATTGGAGACAGAAAAGTTGACCTAAGGAGGCTTCAGCAGGAGAACCTCATCTGAGCCCTGGGTGACTCCAAAAGCACCCTCAAGCACTGATGCCCCCCTGATTAGCCATCCTCACTGAAGAGGTCATTGCCTGAAGATTCCACAAACAACAGAAAAGCAAGGCATTAAAAAGATGAAGAAATTCATTGTTAATTAAAAGGAGCATAAACAAGGAGAAAAAAAACACAACTAGGGAACCAAAGACTAGAAGCAGCAACCCAAACATATCAATTCTCTGCCTCTCAGGAAGCAACAGCCCCCATTAGCATGGTTACGAGAAAATGAGCCCAGGGTGAAAGTATCATTAGCATCCAGACAGATTGGAAACTATGCAGCCAGTTAGTGTTAGCTGGAACCAGGAGGCAAATTTTAATCAGTTGAAGAAAAGCTGAAACATGAAATATAAAACCAAGCCCCCAAAAAAGTTTGACAAGGGATTTGGATTCATTTTTTCTTCTTGAAAGGTTCAACATTTCACCAAGCTTGTTGTCATTAATGGCAAAAAGCAGCAAAATTAACCTCTGTGAAATGAGAAATTATATTTCTCCTCTGGTGACTTTCAATACACCCCTTTTCCTCTTATATTCAGTGTATATGCGGGTAGATAAAGTCAAGCCGATTCCTTCCAATGAACACTCTCTTCTGGATCCTTTTGTTCTCATGAACAATTCTAAAGAAAGGACTCATTTAGATGGGAACTATTGACTTGGAGAAAAAGTAGAAAAGGGCAAAAATGAAATCGATTCTTGTGACGTTATGCGTTTGAGAACTGGTTGCAGTTGGAGTCAAGGTCTGTTTGGGTCATTTACTGATTCTGGGTCATGATCAGAAGTTAACCTTCCTGAGTCAACTTCAAGGTCAACCTCAATGTGAATGTTAAGTCTCTACTTCATGGCTGATGATGTGTTTCCCTTAGATGCTGGGTTCCTGTGTCACTGCATATGGAGCACAGCAGCACCACTATGTTCAAAGACTGTGATGCTTAAGCCTTAAGCTTATCCGGAGTCAATCCTCTGAGAAGTCATTAAAACCAAGGGCTTCAATGGGCTCTAACAACACAATCCATGATTCACACCAATCCTTCAAATTTAGAAATAGAAGGGCACAGAGCCACAACCTAGTGGTAGCAAAGAAACCTTAAAAAGTAATTAATCTCTGAGACCAGATATTCTACACACTCACACTTTAAGACAGCAAAACTGGTCATTAAAAAGGCCCTCCTCCTAGGATTATTATCCTGCTTTTCTATTGCTACAAAGTAAGAGGCGCTATTCTAATTCTTGACACACCCTGGAACAGAGCAAGATTTTCTTTAAAGAAGATAGTTTTTTAATTAAAACAGAATGTCATCACTTCCCTCTCTTCCTTTCATCCCTCCAGACCCTGTTGTGTTTCTTCCCTCCAACACTTCCCACCCCCAGCACCCACTCCCTCAAGTTGATAGCCTTTTTTCAGAACAAGGTTTTCTTAATCTTTAACTTCTGGGTTCAGGCCCGAGCTTTTGCACGGCTGTCAAAGGGGTCAGATGAACTTCAAGTCTGAAGGTTAGAAATCATTTCCACTCTGATTCTTCTTTCTTTAGGGATTCCTTGAATAGACTCAAAATGAGTCCTATCACTGTTTTTTTTTCCCCCAGCAAGAAGTTACTTGTAATTCCCACTCCTAACTGGCAATAGCCAGCACCAAGCAACTACCAAGATTCTCAGAAGACTTAAAAGACTTGGAGTACAGACAAAAGGCCAGACGCACGAAAGAAATTTCACTCAGATTCAGTAGGACCACAGCAATCGCCCAGAGCTGATCAGAGCTTGGATGCCCTAACTAGAGGCAGTGCTGAATCGCTGCGATGCTTGTGGTACCCGTTTGGCACCTGATATTAGCCTTTGTTCCCTCTTTGTTCCTGATGGAAATGGGAACTGGCTATGAAATTGCACGACCAAAAAAAAAAAAACAAACAAACAAAAAACCCAAAAATCTCCCTAAAGGTTATTTCGCTAATAGATTGTTTTCTTAATGAAAATAGAAAGAACCATCTTTTAAATCACCCAGTGACTTATTAGTTCAATATTTCAAAAGAGCAATGACAATTGGAAAGCTGGACTTTCATTTTTTTTAAAAAATCTCCTTAATTCGCCAAAGAAACTGTAAGCTAAGAACGTTAAGTTGCCAAATGAAATCAAATTTAATGTGGGAATTTTAAGTCATGGGAAGACAGAAGATTGGAGAGAAAAGGTTCCTTAAGTTCCCAAGTCATTTCAGATTCTGTCACCATGAGGATGACATGACACACACTAAAGACACTGTGCTGGTCACAGGACTGTACATAATAACCCTAGCAAGGCTCAGCAGTCAGTCCAGCAAAGGCAGCTGAGTTCTGTAAGGCTGTACTGACTCTGTATGACAAGTGATAGGACAGGAAGATGAGAGCAGCTTCGAGAACACTAAAAGCAAAGGCAGAAGAGGCAGAGATCAAATCATTCCAAGAGCATTTAGTTGGCAAATGGCACGCGGATGAGTCTACTTCATTCCCGAAGCCACAAAACAGTGATGTTGTCATTTTGATGAAAAGCATTCATTGTGTGCCAGCTCATCCACCAGTCACGTAAAGGGTACCAACTCTATTCCCACAAAATTCTGTAAAAATAGATACCATTTTAAATACCTAATTTTCAGAAGGAATGGAGGCACAGAAACCAGAAACTCATAGAAAAGGAGGAAAGAATAGCTGATGTATAGCCAGAATTTGAATTGGCAGAATACGTCCATAAAGGTCATCTTGTAATGAATGATTCCTGGGAGAACGGCTGTTCGGAAGCTTCTTTCACCATTATTGGTGGAAATCGTGTCTCCAAAGCCAGGAGACTGCTTATAAGAAATACAACACTTTACCCTCTGTATCTTAATTATACTGAGTAGATGTTGCTCTATCAGAAAAGGGTCAGTAGACTGTGCTAAACTTCCAATGTAAGGTAGAACTTTAAGTCCATCTATTTCACTCTCCTATTTATCAAATCCAGTTTTGTTTGCTTCCGTTTTTTTGTAACATGACAAACACAATCATGGGAAAACCATGGAAAAGTCATTCTTTGGGAAGTTTCTGTAATAGATCACAAAATCCAGAATGTGAAAGGAATTTAACATTAGGAAAATCTATACTCTTAAATGGAATGAGAAATATGCATACTCTCATAATAATAACTTTAAATGATGTGGGGAAATCTAAATACTGAGTCCTCATTTAATCTGAGGATTCTATATTAGGTATATTTCCTCATACAGCTGGCATCTTCCTTACTAGCAAATCATTACACATTTCCACCAAAGGTCAGGGCAGCAGAGATGCCCAGATGGCTAACACCTTCAGTTAATAATGCTTTTGATGGCCCAGTTGTAAGTCAATAAATGGCAACCACTCACACTGGAAATGAGGACAAAGTCTATTGTTTGACCAGGACAAGATGAAAAACAGCAATATTAAAGTTGAAAAACAAAGTAGAAATATGTAAAGAAATGAACTCAGAAGGCTGTATTTATGTGTAATATATGCCCAGATCTATGTAACAGTAACTGAAGAAGAAGCCATATGTATGTGTGATGTGTGCACAGATCTATATACATGTAACAATAACTGAAGAAGAGGCCATATGTATGTGTGATGTGTGCACAGATCTCTATACATGTAGCAATAACTGCAGACGAGGCCATAAATGGAAGGGTGTGCTGGAGGAGTTTCAAGGGCAGAAATGATAAAAACATAGTACTCCAACAAGAAATGCTGAAAAAAGAAAGAACTGGAAGAGCTTGAAGGGGCTCGAGACCCCATATGTACAACAATGCCAAGCAACCAGAGCTTCCAGGGACTAAGCCACTATCTAAAGACTATACATGGACTGATCCTGGACTCTGACCTCATAGGTAGCAATGAATATCCTAGTAAGAGCACCAGTGGAAGGGGAAGCCCTGGGTCCTGCTAAGACTGAACCCCAGTGAACTAGACTCTTGGGGAAGGGCGGCAATGGGGGGGAGGGTGGGGGGGGAAACGCCCAGAAAAGAAGGGGAGGGGGGGGGATGTTTGCCCAGAAACCAGAAAGGGAATAACACTCGAAATGTATATAAGAAATACTCGTTAATAAAAAAAAAAATGCTGAAAAAAGAATTAATTTAAATCGTAAATTAAAAAAGGATGGTAGTTGATTACAAACCAATATTTTCCTATATGCAAACAATTTTAGATGCAATACCAACACACACACTTATCCATGTGCACACACACTTAAACAATCACACATACACATACATGCACATACACACACATTCACACACACCAACACTCACATACTCACACGCATACACACATAATCACACATACCAACACACACACACAGACACACACACACATTCAAAGGCCTAGACTAGTATACTAGTTTTAGTTTTAGTTTATCTGGTTGATCAGAACTGTGATGCTGGAGAAAAACTGAACTATCACACTGAGCTGCAAAGCACCAAAGGGGACAAAGGGAAATAACTGATCTCCCGATGCAGTCAGACAAGGGACAATAGGAGCTTCCACAAGGTTGGTTTAGTAAAATTGCAGAGAAGTTAAACAAGTTGGAAATTGCCAGCTTGGATGAAGCCAAGCTAAGGAAAACAGACACAGGAGAAATACTCTGCTGGTGGAGAGAAGCAAAAGGGCCATGAACTTTACAAACCACCAGAGCACTACCCCCAATTGTCTTCCAGGCTTTGATCATGATGTGGAAGAAGGGCCACCTGCAAGATGAACCTGAGTCCCACGTGCTCTGTGAATGAGCTCAGGCAAATGAGGCTGAGGCCACCAGACTGTAGTTTCTGAAAGTCCCTCCAATTGGATTTCTACGGTCTCTAGGACACCAGAGACCACCGTTGACATGCATAGTGGAATCAAAGCAAACTTTGTAGCAAAATAAAAACCAAAAAAGAATCTGCTTCTGAAGTGGAAGGCAAGCAGGGTGCAGATAGAAACTGTCTTTGTATATATAGGTAAATTCTTGTTATAGGCATTTTCAAATGCACATGAAGGCAGAGAGAACAGAAAGATGAACCTGTTTGTTCCTCACCACATACTGCAATAATTAGAATAATTTTTCAACCATGCACTATTTACTCTCACGACTGGACTTCTGGTATTACCTTTCCTTGCTTGCCTATTTATAAAGACATTGCGTAGACAAACATGCCAGCATGCTTGTATGATTTCTAGAAGACTAAAATAATGCAGGGGAAAAGAGCTATAAGAAAATAACTGAACTTGGCATTAAGATTAAAGAAAATAAAATTGAACATATCAGAAAAGTAGGGGTGTGTGTGTGTGTGTGTGTGTGTGTGTGAGAGAGAGAGAGAGAGAGAGAGAGAGAGAATTTGCTATTTAATAGAGATAATTTATCAGTATATACATCACAGGTTAATCAATCATTGTCTTTGTCCAATCTGACAATTATAAAAAACAAAAGAAAACAAAATCTCAAAAATATCTTCCTAATATCATTTCAAATTAAATTTCCTATGTCTTCAAGACTTAAATGTGTAAATGAAGTTATGGGAGTTCTTTAAAAAAATAACAGATATTTTCTTTCTTCCTTTTCTTTTTTAAAAATTACTTTATTTATTTACATCCCAAATGTTGCCTCCTTCCCAGCTCTCCCTCTCAGAGTTCTTCACCCCATTCCCCCTCCCCTTAGCCTCTGAGAAGGTACCCCCTGCTGGACATCCCCCTCCCCTGGGGCAACAAGTCTCTACAGGATTAGTTGCATGCTCTCCCACCGAGGCCAGACATGTGCCTCTGACCAGCCTGATTTTGTGTATGCTCTTTGGTTGGTGACTTAGTCTCTGGGAGCTCCCAGGGGTCCAGGTTAGTTGACACTATTAGTCTTCCCATGGGGTTGACTTCAGCTCCTTCAGTCCTTCCCCTAACTCTTCCATAGGTGTCCCCAACCTCAGCCCAATAGTTGACTGTAAGTATTTCCATCTGTCTCAGTCAGCTGCTGGTTGAGCCTTTCTGAGGACAGCTATGATAAACTACTGCCTGTAAGCACAACATGGCATCAGTAATAGTGTTGGGGTTTGATGCCTGCCCATTAGATGGATCCCAAGTTGGGCCAGTCACTGGTCAGCCTATCCTTTAGCCTCTGTCCCATTTTTGTCCTTACATTTCTTTTAGACAGGAAGAGAATTCTCAACAGACAAATCTCAAATGGCTGAGAAGCACTTAAAGAAATGTTCAACATCCTTAGTCATCAGGGAAATGCAAGTCAAAATCACCCTTACACCAATCAGAATGACTAAGATCAAAACCTCAGGTGACAGCACATGTTGGCGAGGATGTGGAAAAAAGAGGAACACTCCTTCATTGCTGGTGGAATTGCAAGATGGTACACCCACTCCGGAAATTAATCTGACAATTTCTCAGAAAATTGGAAATAGCTCTATGTGAAGACCCAGCTCTACTGCTCCTGAGCATATACCCAAGAGATGCTCCCCCAGATCACAAGGACATGTGCTCCACTATGTTCATAGCAGCCTTATTCAGAATGGCAAGAAACTGGAAGCAACCAGATGTCCTTCACCCAAAGAATGGATACAGAAAATGTGACTCATTCATACAATGGAGCATGAAAAACTATTAAAAACAGGGACATCGCGAATTTTTCATGAAAACTCCATTTATCAACATTTTGAGGGTATGGGGACTGGAAAGGCAACTCATTGGTTAAGAGCATTTGCTGCACTGGCTGCACTTGCATGGAGGCTGTGTTTAGTTCTCAGCACCCACATGATAGCTCACAATTATCTGTTACCCCAGTTTCAGGGCATTCAGTGCTCTTTTCTACTCCATGAATACATGGAGAAAGAACATGGCATACATACATACATACATACATACATACATACATACATACATAAATACATAACACATACATGCAAGAAAAACACCTATACACATAAATATAATTAGCATAATAATAAAAACCATTATTACTATTATTATTATTTGGCTTTAGGAGACAGGGTCTCTCTATGTAGCCCTACCTGTCCTGGAACTTGCTCTGTAGACCAGGCTGGCCTCAAAATCAGAGTTCCAACTGCTTTTGGCTCCTTCTCGAGTTCTGTGCCATCGCTACCCGACCACATAAGTTTTTTAAAGTTTAAAAAAAAATGTTGAAGTTTTGTTTTTACCAATTGGCAAACATTTTCTAACATCTATAAGAATTATAGCATGAAAAACTCAAAAGTTAGTTAGAAAAAAATGAAAATGTCCCTAGAAGCTGAGAGATGGGGGGAAGGTTGTGCACAGGAAAAATTAAGGAAAAGGTACAAATTAAAAGTCAGATATATGAAAAGTTCAGCATCACTAGTAAACAAATAAAAACAAAATCAATGGCTTCTTTCTTTTGTCTGTCGGGTCACATATTAAAATGATAACACCTAATGTTAGAGTGTTCATTCTCTGCCAGTGGGAGTATAATGGGGACAATATTTCTGGACAGGTCTTTGGCAGAAATATCAGAAGCGTGATAAACACACTGACCCTTTGAATCAGCACGACAGGAGAACACACAGATGGAGGCAGAAATGACAAATTACAATGAACACAGGACCCGTAAAAGGAAAAACACGTGCACCAATGCAATACGGGAAGGTGTAGGCTTACCAAGTTAATATTGCTCAATGATGTAATAGAACAGGAAGGATAAAAACACATAGAATTAAGATGTTCATAATAAAAGGGCTGAGTGAAGACTGTAGCTTTAATACCATGAGCCCATTTCTACAGTACATCTACATACACAGGCAACATTCTCTCTGGGTATGGCAGCAAATACCTGTATTCTGCGTGCTCTGGGGGTTGACACAAAAGAACCATGGATCTGAGGCCAGTCTGGGCTCCATATAGAGTTCTAAGGCGGCCAGGATTGTATAGTAAGATGTGTTTCAAAACACCCTGAAGCTAGAGATGTGGCTTTATGGTAGGGTGCCCAGAGGAGTCTATTCAAGGCCTCAAGTGTGATCCCCAGTGCCACATAAAAAAATAAAACCTGAAAATCATAGAACAAATGTGAATTGTGGTTTACTGTATTTAGTTCTGAAATTGTGAGTAGGTTCTTGCCCTTTATTTCTATGACTGCTAGGATACATTTTTCTAAAGTGACCACATACTATTTGAGTCATAAAAATTTTTGTACTTAAAATTTTTAACTATGTATAGCTACAGCTTTGAATACAGTTTGTAGCTAAAAATCAAACAAAGTTGACTGGCATATGTCAAAACTCATCAACTGGAATATAGCAAACATGTAATATTTATACAGCAATTATCCCTCAGTGAGGCTGTTAAATTAGTATACTGTAACACATCAATGAGATGAAAAAATATGAATTTGATAAAAACATTAGCTGTGGCTGGGTTGATGTTTCTGGTATGAAAGACACTGCAGACTATTCATGGCTTGTTTGGGGCCAGAATTCTTCAGACTACTAACATATTCTATGTGGTAGAATCCAAAATTTAAACATAATTATAGATATTAAAAGTTTAAACTCATTGGCTAGATCTCTGTCATGCTAGTGAATTTAATGGAAGGAAATAATTTAAAAGCAATACATGATTAACATGTTTATTAAAACATAGTTATTGAATTTGCCATTAATTGCTCTTGAAGGAGCATTTGTTTACCTCTCTACACGTCAGATTTCATTGACCGAGTTAATAATATATAAACACTCTTGACGAGCTTTTTTTTTTTTTTTTCTGTAGCATTGCTCTTAAGCTTGCCCCATACCTGTTCCAAGGAACAGTCTTATTCCTAGACAGAGATTTCTTAATGAAAGGAAGAATGAGAAGAGACCAACACAGTTGCCAAGCATGGTGTTGGTAGATAATATCCATTACTTAGTCCTTCTAAGTATATGTGGTAAGTAGCGCTTGCCTCAGTCTATAAGAGGCAGAGTGGACCCTAGGGTAAATTAAATAATCGTCCTTAATATCTCAAAGGGAGATGAGATACAACACCTTTTCTGAATGGCTGTTGATTTTGTTGCCTTTTACAATTGTGGGTGAGGTAGCATGGTGGTTAACCACAGGGTTTTGTGTCAGACTGAACTCACTGCTCATGCTCTTACTCTTATTGTGATTCAGTTTCCCACCATAAGGCAAGGAAAGGGATAACTACGGCTTTGTAGATTGTAAGGACTGAAATCATAGAGCTGCATGAAAGGTCCTGGGCTTTCCTTGACGTAGAGTAAGCACCATTAAATATTATAGGGCTAGGTGGGTATTATTCACTTTGTATTCTGGACTTATCTCTAGAATTTGTCCTATTCCCCCACTATCAGTGTCACCCTCACAGCTCCAGAGATTGCAGAGCTGATCAGCTTGGAAGCTGAGGTTACTATCAGACCAGGCCTTCAGAAGCCAGATGCATGCTTTGTACCCAACATGCAACCAACATGCTGTGTTTTACTTTGCCCTGCCAGCCTGCAGGGTGCCACTCCCAAGCCTTGCAGGACCTTCCACGGTGACAGCTTGCTCTGCTGGGCAACCTACCACTTCTCACCTCTCAGTACATTCTGCTATGCTTTCAAACTGGCAAAATGCCCCTTTGTCTCTAGTATCCACACCTGTTTTCCTCCTTGGAGCAGATCCTTTTCTCATATTCTGGCACAGTCATGTTTGAAAGGGGTCCATCCCGACCTGCCTTTTATCTTTGGAGGAGAGGTTGGCATTCCCTGAGATGATAAAAGGCAAGATTCCAAAGGCAGAGAATGTGACTCCGTCCTGTCGTCAGGCATCCTGAAACCCTCCGTGGAAAGGCAGTCCACAATGGCAATCAGAAATGCCTTTCAGTTTAAAAACTAGACAAACCACACAATATTCAGTGCGTGTCACTGAAACTGCTCCAAACCCGGCATCATTCAGTATAAAGGAAATCACATCCAGCCATTTCTTAAGGCAAATGCTGACCTCTGCATCCTGACCCTCTCAGCTTGCTTTTTTTTTTTTTTTTTTTTTTTTTCTTGCCAAAACCAGCACTTGAACAGATTCTTCTTGGGGGAAAAAAGATTTGCAGTGTAACACGTGATTTGAAATCACCTGCAGATCAGTCCTAGTTTTTCCCATCTCTAATCTTATGCTAATAAGTGCTTAACTGCTTCAGAAGTAGAAATCCTTCCAGATTACCTTAAATGCTGCAGGAGTCTTCCTTATGGTATCTGTTCCCTAGCACAGTACTAAGCAGAAGAGAAGAAATAAAAAAATTCTGAGACTTCAGAGAACACATCCCTCAAGCCTCTCAATTGTTCTAGAGAAAAAACGAAATGGGAAAATGAGTTATTTAATGATATCATACACCCAAGTTTCCTGTGCCTGATCTGAAATTTCTGAATATCTATTTACTTTCTCATTTTTTTCCTGAGGATGAATGGTTGTATAGATATATGGTGGCTATGGGGGTGTGAAGGCCAGAAGTTGACATCAGGTATCTTCTTCAATCCTTCTACCTTACCTTTTGAGACAGGATCCCTTAGTGAGCCTAGAGCTCTTTAATTCAATTGGGCAGGCTAGCCAGTGAAATGTAGGGTATATGCAAGTCTCTTTCCCACCAGCACTGGGATTATAGGTGTATACTACCCTACCCAGAGTTTTTTAATGGACACTGGAAATCTGAATTCAGGCCCTCCCAGTGAGTCATCTATTTACCACCACTAAAAATTAATACTTTATACATACAGGACATGTAACACTAACTCAAACATTTAAAATTTTTTAATGTGAACAATTCACAAGGTGGTAGCTGGCATTCAAATTTCAGTTTTTAAAAAGGGGTAAAATGTCAAAGTAAATGGAGAAAAACTAAGCAATTCTTCTAAAATAAGGAGCAAATCAAGGTTATCCACTCTCTCCATAGCTATTCAATATAGAACTTTAAGTTATAGCTAAAGCAGTAAGACAACTAAAGGAGACCAAGGAGATACAAATTGGAAAGGAAAAAGTTGAAGTATCATTATTTGCAGATGATATGATAATATATATAAGTGATACCAAAAATTCTGCCAAGGAACTCCTACAGCTGATAAACACCTTCAACAATGTGGCTGGATACAAGATTAGCACAAAACACTTCAGTAATCCTGCTATATAAAAATGATAAACAGGCTGAGAAAGAAATCATGGAAACTTCACAATAGCCACAAATAATATATTTGAGGTAATTCTAACCAAGTAAATGAAAGATCTGTATGACAAGAATTTCAAGTCCCTAAGAAAGAAATTGAGGATATCAGAAAATGGAAAGATCTCCCATGCTTATGAATTGGTAGGATTAACACAGTAAAAATAGCCCTCTTACCCAAAGCAATCTACAGATTTAATATAATTTCCATCAAAATTCCAATACAATTCTTTACTTGAAAGAACAATTCTCAACTTCATATGGAAAAACAAAAAAATCCAGAATAGCTAAAATAATCCTATACAAAAAAGAACTTGTAGGGGTATTATCAACCCTGATTTCAAGCTCCACTATACAGCTATAGCAATAAAAATCACATGGTATTGGCAGAAAAACAGATATATTTATCAATGGAATTGAATTGAAGACCCAGATGTAACTCCACACACTTATGGACACCTGAGTTTTGATAAAGATGTCAGAAATATACAACAGAAAAAAAAGCATCTTCAACAAATGGTGCTGGTCTAACTAGATGTTGGCATGGCAAAGGATACAAATAGGTCCATACTTATCATCCTGCACAAAACTCAAGTCCAAGTGGATCAAAGGCCTCAATATAAAACCAAATACACTGAAGCTCATAGAAGAGACATTGGAGAACACACTGGCACAGGAGACAACTTCTTGAATAGAATGCCTATGCACATATGCTAGGAGTATCAATTAATAAATGGGAATTTATGAACTGAAATGATTCTTTCTGTAAGGCAAAGAGGTAGCCTACAGAATGGGAAAAGATTTCCACCAACTCCACATCTGGCAAAGGACTAATTTCCAAACTATACACAGAACTCAAGAAACCAGAGAGCAATAAACCAAAAAAGAAAAAGAAGAAGAAAAAACTCCAATAAAAAATGGGGTGCAGAACTAAACAGAGAATTCCCAACAGAAGAATCTCCAGTGGCCAAGAGCACTTAAAGAAATGTTCAACATCCTTTGCCTCAGGAAAATGCAAATCAAAACAACCCCAAGATTCCATCTTATACAGAAGGAAGGAGCGGGTTGGGGGAGGGTGAAGGAAAGAGAGTCCTGGAAGAGTACCTGTCAGAATGGCTAAGATCAAAAACCCCACAGCTCATGCTGGAGAGATGTGGAGCAAGGATACACTCCTCCATTCCTAGTGGGAGTGCAAACTTTTACAGCCACTTTGGAAATCAGTATGGCAATTCTCAGGAAAATTGGGAATCCATTTACCTCAAGACCTATCTATACCACTGCTGGGCATATACCCAAAGGATGTCCCATCCTATCACATGGACACTTGCTTACCTATGTTCAGGGCAACTTTACTGATAACAGCCAAAAACTGGGAACAACCTAGATGGCTCTCAGCTAAAGAACAGATAAAGAAAATGTGGTATATTTACACAATGGAGTATTACTCTGTTGTTAAAAAATATTATCATGAAATCTGCAGGCAAATGGATAGAACTAGGAAAAAATTATCCTGATTGAGGTAATCTAGACTTAGATTGACAAATATGGTATGTGCTTACTTATAAGTGGATCATAGCTATAAGGCAAAGGATGATCATGGTATAACCCACAGACCCAGAGAAGCTAAGTAACAAGGGGGGTCTCAAGGTGAGGAAAGCATGACTCTTCCTGGAAAGGGAAAATGGAAGAGGTATACAGGATGGACTTGGGCGTGGTGGAGATAGGAAGAGGAGGCATCAGGTGTGGGGAGGATGGAGGGAGAGAAAACTGGAATTGGAGGGCATCTTGGGGATGAGCTAGAAACCTAGTGCAATAGAACTTCCCAGGAATCTACGAGGGTAACATAGCTAAGAGTTGGTGAAAAGCAGGGATACAGAGCCTGAACTGCCCATCTCTTGTAACCAGGCAAGACTTCCAGTGGGGTTATTGGGACACAAAACTTAGCCACAAAGCCTTTTGACCTCTCCTGAATTTGTCCTGCCTACAAATCATGCTGGGATAAATTGTGGACCTGGCCAACCAAAGCTTGAAACTCATGACAAGACTCACACTACCTAGAGGGCCAGGACCCAGAGAACAGGTGGCCCAGAGACCTAGTATAGAACCAAACAAAACTACGTTTAAAAATAAGAAAAGACTTTATTAAATGATTCCTAATGATTTTCTGCTATTTTCATAGACAGGAGCCTAGCATAATTGTTACCAGAGAGGCTTCATTTAGCAACAGATGCAGAGACTCACAGCCAAACATCAGGCAGAATTTGGGGAATCTTGTGGAAGAGGAGAGGAAGGATTGCAGAGCCAAGGTCAAGAACACTATAGAATCAATTAATCTGGGCTCATAGGGGCTCACAGCGACTGAACCAAGTACAGAGTCTGTTTGGATCTGACCTAAGCCCTCTGCATACATGTTGTACTTGTATAGTTTGGTCTTCTTATGTGACTCCTAACAGTAGGAACAGGAACTGTCTGACTCTTGCCAACTGGGACCCTTTCCTCCTGCTGGGTTGCCTTGTCCAACCTTAATATGAGGGAAGATGCCTAGTATTACTGCAATTTGATATCCATGTTGAGTTGATGCTATTCCTGGGGTAGCCTGCCCTTTTCCAAAGGAAAATGGAAAATGAGTGAATTGGGGAGGGGTCTGGAGGGAAGGATGGAAGGGAAACTGTGGTTGGGATCCAATATATGAGAGAGAATTTTTTAAAAATACAAAATTACAGGAAAAACTTAATTATACCCAACATTCTTAAGAGAAATAGCCTAATGACTATTATACAGTCTTGGTGGGGTACAAGTGACATCATGGTAAAAGCTGATAAACATTTGGGATCAAAAGGCAAAGGCTTTTTTGTTTATTTGCTTGCTTGTTTGTTTGTAGCATCTCTAAGGGATACAATACCTATGTAACAAACTATTATAAGAGAAAAGAGGCTAACACAAATCTCTTTAAACACAATCTTAATATGAGAGTAACACTGATGCTAGAAATAATTGCATCACCTTCTATAATTAGAAATAAGAAACTGCGTGGCACAAGTTAAAAGTTCACAAGTAATCAAGAAAATATAAACAAGGGAGGTTTTAAAGGCACGGATCTGCACTGTATTTTGGGAGGCAAGAAAAAGAGTCACTGGGGATGTGGCTCAGGAAGAAACATGCTTGCTGAGCTCAGAGCCCCAGTGTCTACATATAAACTAGGCATGGACGTGCATGTCCATAACCTCAGTGCTAGGGAGATGAAGACAGGCAGACCCCAGAAGATCTCTGAGCATACAACCTAGCTGAGATGGAAGGCTCTAGGTCAAGTGAGAAACCCTGTCTCAAAAAAGAAGGTGGCAACGAGAAATAGGGGAAGACATGTAACATCAAAAATCACTGACCTACACACAAAGCACACACAGGCACACATGCACATGCACATATACACACATACATATGTGCTCACATGCGCTCACACACACTGTACTTGCACAAATGTGAGAAGAGTGGGAGTAGAGAGAAAGAATGCAGATATAGTCTTTCCTCTTAAGAACAGCATGGGAGGAAATAGGCATAATGTCACCATTACAGCGGAAAAACCAGAGAAGAAGCACATTGTAGAAGGAGTGTGTCGGAAAATAGAGTAAGGAAGGAGAGGATGAAAAGAATTACCTGGAGCAGAGCAGAGGAGTTGTTATAGGCAATGCAGGAAAGCCACCTAATGTTGCTAAATGGAAAAGGAAATACCAAGCTTTGAGTAGTTTCGGGTATTCAAAACTGATTCAGAGAGAACTACTGAAGATTCTTGGCAAGACAATGGCAGTGTGGTGGGCTGTGTCTGGGTTCGTGTTCCTACTACAGCCAGGGTCTGCGTTGATATCTATGGCCCATGCCACCACCAAAGGATATGTGGATGTCTGTGGTATGGGCTGCAGCCTGAAGCCATGTAGATGTCCATGGGTGGTGCTGATGCTGGGGGCCATATTGACTTGAGTAGCCTGTGCAGCCACTTGAGTCTGTGGCAATGTCTGTAGTCCCCTGGCTGCCTCTGAGGGTCTTCTCTGGGTCTGTGGTCCTACTGCAACCAGAAGCCATGTTTGTGATCTGTGCTATCCCCAGAATCAATGTGGAATCCCCGTAATCCATGTTCCTGCTGACTATAAAGAGCAAGGAAGCTGTTTTTGCATGATATCGGTCACTGTAGGTTGCATAGGGGGACATGGAAGGCTTCTGTGACCCCTTAAACCTCACCAAAGTAGCAATTTAAATAGAAGATACTGAGTGCTATTAAAATGTATGATAAAGATGCTGAAGTTAGCTCTCTATAATTGACAGCTTCCACAGGGGTGCAGAAGGAGAACTACTCTGTTTTATTTAAGGGGATGGCCCCTGAGAGCTTGACCATGCTCCAGTGGGTATGTAGATAACACAAATTGGACTTTTTAAATTTAATTTAATTTAACTTTTTTTTTAACTTATGGGGTAATGGGAAGTCATGAGGGTAGGAAGGGCAAACATGGAACAAATGGGAAATGAGTGTGATCAGGATACTTGACGTGAAATTCCCAGAGAACCACTTAAAATATTATATTGAAAAAAGAAAAAAGAGAACATCATTAGGATACCCAGCAGTGGAGGATGAATAAAGGGGGATAGCACCATAATCTTCCATTGGTAGCTTTATTACATAGGTTTTTATTTCTCTGCATAACTGGAAAGACCATGGATCCCTGTCATCATTTGTGAAACCTTGGACAACTACAGAGGCCCTCAGACTTTCAGTACAAAATAGGATAGATGTTCTCCTAATCTAAATGCTCATGACACTGTTTCTATAGTTATGCTAGGCACATACAGAAAGAGATTGATATAGAGCATACACTCAATAAACATCAGTTCTTTCTCCATTGAGCAAGCTCAATACCCCACAAATGTTCGGCAATACCACCTTAGTACAGTTAGCTTCCCAATTCATGAATATACTGGACTGGAACCCCAAATTTAAATTGAAGAAATCTCAGACAACTTCTGCTGCACTTAGATTAAGAAAAATGTGTAACAAATATAGGGCAGTGTAAATCTGGCTAAAATGCAGTGAATAATAACCATGCCACAGTGCAAATTTAGCTGTAGTAAAAATTCAACTGCCAATAAAATTAGTTCATAACTTTTGACTTCAGCCTCACTCAAAGTTTTGAGACACACAAAGAATTCAGGGGATTCCCAACCAGAATGTATTATAGATGCTATCAAGTTCAATTTTGGTACAGTCTTTGTTTTGCTCTGAAACTGTTTGAGTTAGTCCATCACTAGTTGTATTTCTCTTGCCATGAGGGTCTTTATGGTCAATCTTACCCAAATGCTCCATTAAGTTCTTTCTGTAGGACTTTATCACTGGTCTACATTCAAACTCCCTACTCTTCTCTATTTCTCCCACAAACTAATTCCAAAGCTTGGAAAATATATGGCCAATTAATCACAAGCAGACCCTACTTCTCAGCATCAACTTTTGATATTAGTTATTTTTCAATGTTGTGGAGAAAAGACTCAGGCAATGGCTTGAGGGAGATATTTTGGATGACAGTTTGAGTTTGAGGGCATCATGACTCCCGACTAGAAGGCAACAGTCACATTGTGGCCACAGTCAGGAAAAAGAGATGAATACCAGTGACTTTCTCATACTTCTCTTTTAATTCATTTTGTCCCTACCCACAGCATGGTGCTCCCCACATTTAGAATTGGTCTTCACTGTACCAGTTTAATCCCATATATAAACATTCTTTTTTTTTTTTTTTTTCTTTTTTTTTTTCGGAGCTGGGGACCGAACCCAGGGCCTTGTGCTTGCTAGGCAAGTGCTCTACCACTGAGCTAAATCCCCAACCCCATATATAAACATTCTTCTATACACACAAAAGTATGCCTATTAATCTCCTTGGTGTTGTTTAATCTAATATAGTTAACTATTAAAATTAACTGTCACACACAGCTGTTACAAGCTGGGTATACACTGTGTCTGTGGAACAGAAACTGGCCTTTCAAGAGCACATATGTTATAGAAGGGTCAGAAATTAACACCCAATTATAACCGATGTTAAACCCCTACCAAAATTTATATAACATCCTCTGGCACCAGCCTTAGGACTCTTCTATCACTAAACCTTACATGCAACCATGAGTGGTGCAAACTACAGAACTCTAGCATGAACCATCGCTAACGATCAAAGTACAGTCTACAGGCTCACAAGCTGCTGCTAGCCTTTGAAAGCCACTACCCTATCCAGGGTACTTCCCACATGCATGTGTTGCCAACAGGGGCACGGAGTGCCAGAGAAGCCAGATGGCATCAGTGGGAAGCCCACCTTGTGAGGAATGAGCTTCTTTTAGCTTGGAAATGTAAAGGAAAAGGCAACACCTCAATACTCATAAACTAAAAATGTATTTCTGGGCTTTTTACCTTCCCAACCACATGATGTAATGCATTACCTGGCCAGAGACTTATTTTAGTGATTATCTGGAAGAGAAATCTGTGTTGGGTGCCTCTGGGTAGAGCCAGAGAGCACTGCCAAGGGCATCCTGTAGGAAAGCGTGCTTTGCCAAAGGAATGTATTTTCCTTGGTGTTGGTGAAATAGTTGCATATATTTCTTCTACTACTGAGACTCCTACTCCCTTATACTTTAACTGAGTAATCAGGAAGTTCCTAAGGACATATAGCTTCCCATTTTCCAGAGACAACCATTTCATATTATTGAAACACTGAGGACACCACTGTGTCATTGTTTCCATTCTGATAAGTGATGGGGCTTTTGGAAATAGCTCCCTGTTGGCAATTCTGGCATTCATCTAAACTATAAAAACAAAAATAAAGACAGGAAAGTGAAACTTGGCAACCATTCAACCCAGTAAAACTGCCCACTATTGTGTAGCACTAAATCATATCAAAGAATAACCAAGAATGTCACAGGATGGTGAAATGTCACCATTATTGCATGGCAAGATCCCCAGTGTTGCCCTGGTATTGAGCTTCTTTTCTTGTTAGACACAGCATCCTTCTGCTGAGATATGTTTTGGGCGACTATTCCTGCAACTCACTCTGGCAGATGAACTAGAGCATTGGGGTAGGAGGATGGAGATTTCGAAGGCAGGTGTAAACTAGTTGTTGGTTTCCTTTATTTATTTATTTTTTTAATTATCTTGAGCCAAATGAAGTGTTTGCTCTATGTGGTGAAATTCCTCGCAATAATTATGTTAATGGGAAATTTAATAAAAGCTACCATAACATGATCAGAAGCCTTGCTAAGCAAGTAAATTACTTATTTGTAAGTAATTACTTTGCTTCTTCTGCAGCTATGAGGTAAAACATGCTGAACACAAGAGGATACTCAGAGTGGCTCAAAGATTCCCTCTGGATGTGAACTGTAAGCTCAAGTCGTGTTGGTACATAATCGCTTGGAATTCACAGATGTCATAGTGGTCTGTAAATCTGGGGGGAAATGATTCTGCCATTTTCCTTAACTACATCACAAGGATACTCAATCCTATGTTAACTCAAAAAATACAACAACAATCTCAGTGGAATTGCACTTGTGACTATTTATTTTAAAGCTGTTGTGTGAGATTTTTAAGTAATCTCCCAAGGTTGACAAAGAAAATAAAAACGAAGAGACAGTTATGTGAGTCCTCAAATTTATGAGTCTTATCTTAAAGGAGATAACTATTTAGAAAATCCTCTCTTCCTACTTAAGTTTCTTACAAAATTATAAAGAACAAAATTTAAATTTTGAGACATTATGTAGCAAAATTACTCAACAGACCATTTGATTGCTGAAAGAGAGAAAACAAGTTAGATCCCGTTAGGGAAACTGGTTTGAGTTTTCTACTTTTTCTTTAGTGTAAGATTTGTGCATTCCTTTAAAAAAAATCTTTAAGGCTGTTTTTGGTTTATGTGTATGAGTGTTTGCCTGAATGTGTGTCTATGTACCACATGCAGTGCTCACAGTGACTAGAAGAGGACATCACACTCTCCTGGGAATAGAGGCACGGAGGGTGGAGGACTGTGAATCACCAGATGGTGCTGGGAATCCACCCCTCACCCGCCCCAACCCCCCACCCCATGCCTCCTGAAGAGCAGGAGTGCTCTTAACAGGTGAGCCATCTCTCTGGACCCAAGGCTCACACATTCCAATAAAGACTTTCCCAACAACTGAAATAGCAAATATCTTGGGAGTTAAAAAGAGACTCTTTCCCTTCCCAGCAAAAACTAATACATATCTTTTAAAAAAGATTAAAATGCTTTTAACATTGGCTGCCTGAAAAAAAATCAAATTGACTGTTTTAAGATATATTACCAACCTCATTGATTTTGCAAAGCAGAGTATTCTTTTTTGCATTATATTTGTCCTTTTTTTTTCTGTTTTCTTTTTCAAACATGGGAGAACATGGCATTGGGAGAGGGATGTCGGGGAGGCAGGATGGTCTCACAGAGAGCACTTGCCTTGGTGCTGTTTTTTTGTGTAGATTCATCGCTATTGTAATGGACGGTGTTTACCATGGAAGGAGGGCCAGGCCACAGCAAATGGCCTGCGCTGGGCAGAAATGTGGGACTGGGGAACACACCAAGACCCTGTAGGAACACCAAGGCGCTGCAGGAGCAGCAAGGCCTGACAGTCCTTTCTGAATCCTTCTTCATCTCTGTATCTACTGCCACACATCTGAAAAGGGTGTGCCCTCTCTAGCTATGCAAGCCTGTGCTCCTAGGTTGTGGGTTTGTCTGCAGTTGGTGCCTATTCTGCAGTGGCTCCAAGATACCATTTCTCTTCCCTATGATGGAAGCAGGATGCGATGACCCTGACCCAGGGGGTGGGGAAGAGAAGATGGGAGTCAATCAACTCCCGCTTTGAATAAAAGAGACCAAAGGAATAGAACCTAAAAGCACACTGCACAGCATTGGTATCTACAGTTCTCCAGCGGGGGTGGGAATGGCTTCTTTAGAACTCTTGAAGAGTAATTATACATGAAGTGCTTCCACATTGGATGTCTGCACATTACATGTATAGTGCACATTGGAAAGCAGAGAAGATTAAACTTGGGAAAAAGAAACAATGAAAACGTCAGGCATGGTGGCACCTGGAATCCTGGAATCCCAGCACCCATGAGGTGGGGGCAAAATAATTCAGAGTTCGGGTCATTCTTATTTACACAGATAGCTTGAAGCCACATTGGGCTACATGAGATCATGTCTCAAAAATTACAAACAGCATCTGCAACAACAACCCTGAAACATGAAAATAATAGATTTATTGTATAGGTGTGTCCCTCTTCCCACAAACCCATTTATACAGCCCTTTTAATCTAATTTTTACATGAGCTCCTTGGAGATGCTACAATATTTCCTGTCACTCCAGTCACTTAAGTCCCAAAGCTTTTTCATGAGCATTTCTTTAATTAATAGAATCTAAAATAATGCACAGCCTTTTCTCTGAGAGAGCTCTCTCTAAATTGCCCCTACTCACCTAGAACTCTTAATCGCCCTGCCTCGGGGAGCTACTATTAAACGTCCACTGTTCTGAGCTCACAGACTTCTTTTGACTCTGGGATTAAACAAACTTATTTTAACTTTGAGATTAATTGACTTTAAAACAACATCTTGTTAGTGTTTTGGGAGACTTTAGGATGATAGAGAGGATAGCTAATCCATACACTCCAAGTATTATATGGAGATAGAAGGTATAAACATACAGTTTTAAGGCCTTCTTAGCCATTATAAATTTTAAAATTGTATACACATATGTATATTATATATACATATACTTCAATTTTTTCTTTCAAGGAATACATTCCCAATATGTAATCATCCTGAAGTATAACCGTTTGAGACTGTAGCAAGTTAGGTTGACTGGAATCCTTTCCACCTTATCTGGACACTAAAATTCATAATTGCCTGTTATCAGTCCACCAGAAACAACTACACACTGCCACTCATCCTTAAGAAGTTTCTCAAGACTTTTACAGTCGTTTGCTCAGGCTGAACCAAAATACATGACTCAGATACAGAAAAAGAATTTCATAATTACTATCATATGAAACAGAGTGGGAGATTTTATTAAAAACATGTTCATCTAGGCTTAAGCATCAGAGTTAAGGAGGGAAAATGGGGGAACATTCTGGATGAAGAT
Source organism: Rattus rattus (assembly GCF_011064425.1). Lineage (NCBI taxonomy): Eukaryota > Metazoa > Chordata > Mammalia > Rodentia > Muridae > Rattus > Rattus rattus. The sequence goes on from NC_046156.1 coordinate 188,173,217, forward strand.
ACACACAAGAACATGTGGGTGATCTCTGACAGAGTTGCCTACTGGTGTGAACATGGGTATCTCAAAGAAGAGTCTCAATTACTTGTCTTAGCATAAACTGTATGAACCATTTTGATGACTCTGCAGATGCCTTGGACAGATTTGTAATCTAATAAAGTCAAGGCAGAAGCCACTAGGATTGCACAATGGGTTTAATACAATGTCTTTCCCTGTAAATGGAGTTTCTGGTGAAACTTCCAAACAATTCCAGGTTTATTTCTGGGTAGGGAAAAAGGCCTTAGGCAGCTGTTGATTATGGTGGAATTTTTTGCTTACCTGTTAGCAAAGGCCTCAGTACCCACTCCTTCAGGATCTTAAACCCCCACCCCCAACCCCATCTCCAGGCTTCCAGGGTCAAAGGTTTCTCTTTTCCCCATGTCCCAAAAATTTCCCTGTCCTTTAATATAGCCTCACTATGACCAGAATAAATTCCTTTCCATGTTTTTGGTACAATTGAAGACACTGCCTGCTACCAGCTAAGGAGGGAGTACAGTACAGGCGTGGAGGATTAGAACACTGAACATCCTGCAACCAATTAGTACAGTGAAGGGCCCAAGACCCAGGAGAGATCAATCAATTAGAAATCTTTCCTAAGGTTTATAAGTGGAGCTGCTAAAACAGTCAAAGACCTTGTCCCTTTCTGAGGTCTACCTATCAACCTTAAGCAAAGGGGTTACTCAGTTAAAGCGTCTGTTATTTGGAGGGCAACCAACTATAAGCAAAGAAGCTAACACGACTCAGCTAAAGGGTCTGATTTTTGGAGGGCTACCAACTGCAAGCAATGAATAGGCCTGGTTTCCAGTGGAAGTGTTTTTCCTAGCTTCATGGAAAGACATTACCCAACAATAATGCTAATACAGAGGGCAGGTGGAGAGAGAAGAGATGGGGAGGGGGCCATTCCAAAAGAGATCAGACTTAAAAGAAGGCATGTAAGCCCCCAAAGACAGCAATGTAGGAAGTCAAGCTCACTCCAAGATGTGTGAGTGCACAAAGCCATTTCTTGGTACAGCTGTCACTGTAGGATCTGCTAATCTCAGGATGATTTATTATTTGTCAATATTGACCTGACATTTTTACAAATGAAAGTATTCTTGCCCCAGATTTTAATTTCAGGGGTAGGGCAACCACAATGCCTTGGTCATGACCGAAAGCAGGGGAGTCCTGTGACTCAGCCCTTTGCAGAGCATCTGACTCATCTGGTGACTGAGGCCAGAGATGGCAGCATTCAACGTTAGCTTTTTCCATCTCGGTTGGAAGTGCTGTTAAGGGGCATCTGATTCCCAGTTTGTGCACAATAAGCATGCACAAAACAAAGAAAAACAAACAAGCAAAGGAGAAAATCCCGTTAGGCTTACCATATGGGAAGCATTGGAGCAAAGGTTAAGATTACTTGCAAGGAGCAAGAACAGAAAGGCAAGTAAGTGGGGAAAAAATATTATACTTTCTTTCTACAAGTTGTATGGCTTCCAAGAAATTAATTCAATATATAGATCTACCCTTCAACCTACCTCTCAACAAATTTTAATTACAAAAGTGAACCAGGGAGCCATGAGTATTGCTTTTGTAGTGGAGATTCTATTTGAAAGGAAAATGAAGTATGTTTAAATCATAAATGTTGCTAGTCGGTTAACATACGATGCCCTCGAATCATTTTATTCCCATCTTTTAAGGAATATTTGCTATCTGTTCTTTCAGTGTGCTCTTTGTACAGCTCAAAGTAGCATCATTAAGAATTTGTTAGAATATCAAATGGAGGCTCCAACCTATCTCCATGGAGTCATAACCAGTGGAGCTTGTGCCTAGTGAGCTGCTCCTTGACCATCTTCCGAGGTCGAAGCCTAAGAGACACCAACAGATCTGGTCCACTCATATTCCAGATTTTTCTTTTTTATTGAGGACGGCTTGGGTCTCTGTCACTTGCAACTAGCTGAGTTTTAATTAATAGACACATTCTGAGTGAACAAAAATCCTTAATGGATTAAGCAGATTTCACAATCATATATTTAATAATGGAAAGTACAATATATATTTTCAGTATAATACAGATATTTACCACATTTAATTCTATACCTAGGAGAAAGGGGTTTCTCAATAAGATGGCAAAGTAAATATTGTGTTACTACTGTTTTAGGGTTTCTATTGCTATGATGAAGCACCATAACCAAAAGCAACTTGTGGAGGAAAGTTTATACATCCATGTCATAGTTCATTGCCAAAGGAAGTCAGAAGAGAAATTCAAGCAAGGCAGGAACCTGGAGACAAGAGTTGATGCAGGGGCCACAGAGGAGTGCTGCTTGCTGGCTTGCTCCTCATGACTTTTTCATGAGGTTTCTTATGGAATCCAGGACCATGAGCCCAGGGAAGGTACCACCCCAAATGTGCTGGGCCCTCCCCCATCAATTACTAATTATGAAAATGCCCTACAGGCTGTAGGAACAGCCGTATCTTTTGAAGACATTTTCTCACTTGATGCTCCCTCCTCTGATGATTCTAGCTTCTGTCAGGGTGACATAAAACTAGTCATCACAACAACAAGAAATAAGGACTGAAGAGAAAACTGGTTCTGTGTGAAAGGTTTATTCCTACACACTTATCACTCCAAGGGCAATGATTCAAAAGCACCCACATAGCTTATTAGTCATTTTTATCAATCATTCCAATGCCATTGTAATAGTCATAAAGCATTCTATTTTTTTTTGTTGGAAAAAAGTCTTTAGAATCAGAAGTGCTGATGAGTGGGTTTTAACAGCATTACTGAACCTCAATATCAACCATTTTAGGGATAACAAAGTAGGAAGCTTGGAATCCCATACCTCAGCATCAGAATTATGTCCCTGAATCCAGTAAGAGAGAACCCTTTCAGAGTTTGGTCTCAATACACAGTCATTTTGACCTTGAGAACCCACCAAAGTTTGAAACTTCATTTTTACAACCCTTAGACCTTCCATAATCCTCTTCAGGGCTCTAATCTTGAGAATAGGAGGTAAGAAAAATGCTTGAATTCAACAAATAATCATTGTGCTTCTACTCTCTGCTACATTCTTTAAAATCATTCCCTGACTAAATTTCTACAGATAGCACAGCAAGTTACACCTTTTATGCCCTCTGGAGTGAATCTATTATTTCTGCCTGACAGGAGCTTATGGTTCCCTTTCCTTGGCAGTACCAAACCTACCTATTCTACTGGGGGTGGCAGGAGTACTCTTTTCTTCATTTCATCCTGGGCTTAATGACAGTGATTTTTTTCTCTCCATTTTGCTCACATAGGTTGACAGGTGACTCAAGACAGCCCACAAATCCATCAGTAGGATTATTATATACTAATATGAAAGGGACAAAAAGCTCTTTCTCTTTCCCTTCAAGTTCCATGAAAGAGGTACCGAACATCAGTAATAGTGTAGACATTTGCTAGCTTTAGTGTTTTCTAGCCTCATAAATCCACTTTCAGTCAATGCAGGTGGGAAGAACACAGAGAAGAAAATAGTTATGAGCATGATTGAACCCTCAGGTCACATATGCACAACAGTGTTGGCATACTCAGGTGACATGTACAATATTGCTTGCACACTCAGGTCACATAAACACAAAGGTTTGTGATTCTTCCTCTGATTCTAGAATCTACCTTTCTTGCAGAAATCTTCCTTGGTATGTTCCTACTATAGGAACCAGCAATTTCTAATTCATAAACCAGAATCTGGATGATCAAGAAGTCATTGAAGACACATAATTAAACCTACACACCTATGGTCACATAATCTTTGACCTTTGCCAAAACCATCTAGGGGGAAAAAAAGACAGCATATTCAAAAAATGGTGCTGGCTTAAGTGGCAGTCAGAATGTTGAAGAATACAATTTGACCCATTCTTATCTCCTGTACTCAGCTCAATTCCCAGTGGATCAAGAACCTCCACATAAAACAAATCTTAATCTATTAGAAGAGAAAGTGGAAAAGAGCCTCAAACACATTAGCACAGGGAATTTTCCTGAATAGATCACCAATGGGTCAGGCTCTAAGAACAATTATAGACAAATGGGAGTTCATAACATTGAAAAGCTTCTGTAAGGCAAAGGACACTGTCATCAAGACAAAATGGCAATTTACAGATTGGGAAGAGATCTTTACCAACCCTACATCCAACAGAGGGTTAATATCTGAAATATGAAAAAAAAAAAAACCAAAACCTCCAGAAGTTAAACTCTAAAGAACCAAATACCCTATTTAAAAATGGGGTACAGGGCTAAACAAAGAGTTCTCAACTGAGAAACATCAAATCGCATAGAAACAGCTAAAGAAATATTCAACATTCTTACCCATCAGGGAAATGCAAATCAAAAGGACTCTGAGATTCCACCTCACACCAGTCAGAATGACTAAGATCAAAAACTCAGGTGACAGCAAATGCTGGCAAGGATGTGGAGAAAGAGGAACACTTCTCCATTGTTGGTGGGGTTGCAAACTGGTACAACCACTCTAGAAATAAGTCTGGAGGTTCCTCAGAAAATTGAACATTGTACTACCTGAGAACCCAGCTATACCACTCCTGGGCATATAGCCAAAGGATGCTCCAACACATAACAAGGACACATGCTCCACTATGTTCACAGCAGTTTTATTTCTAATATCCAGAAGCTGGAAACAGCCCAGATGTCCCTCAACAAAGAAATGGATATAGAAAATGTGGCACATTTAAACAATGGAGTACTACTCAGCTATCAAAAACAATGACTTCATGAAGTTCACAGGCACATGGATAGAACTAGAAAATATCATCCTGAGTGAGGTAATCTAGTCACAAAAGAACACACATGATATGTATTCATTCATAACTGGATATTAGGCAAAATGCTCAGAATACCCAAAATACAACTCACAGACCATATGAAGATTAAAAGAAGGAAGACCAAAGTGTGGATGCTTCAATCCTACTTGGAAGGGGGAACAAAATAATCACAGGAGGTAGAGGGATGGGGGTACTTTGGAGAGAGAGAGCAAAGGGAGAGAGGGGCAGGATCGGGTGTGAGATGAGATGAAAAAGATGTACAGAGGGTCAGGAAATTGAACAGAGTTGTATAGCAGTGGGGCACTGGAAACTGGGGTTAACCACTAGAAAGTCCCAGATGCCAGGAAAGCAAGAGGCTTCCCCAACAGGGAATGCATTAGCTGAAATACCCAACAAAGGGGAGAGAGAACCTGTAGAGACTATATCTAGAGGTTAGGCCCAGTTGAGGGATGGTGCCACTCACCCATCTCAAAATTATTAACCCAGAATTACACCTGTCTAAAGGAAATACAAGAACAAAGAGTGTAGCAGAGACTGAAGGAAAAACCATGCATAGACTTCCCTACTTAGGGATCCAAACCAACCGCAGACACCAAAACCAGACACTATTGCTGATGCCAAGAGCTTGCTGCTAGGAGCCTGGAATAGCTGTCTCCTGAGAGGTTCTGCCAGAGCCTGACCAATATAGATGCAGATGCTTACAGCCAACCATTGAACTGAGCATGGGGACCCCCATGGAATAGTTAGGGGAAGGACTGAAGGAGCTGAAGGGCTTTGCAACCCAATAGGAAGAACAACAATATCAACCAACCAGATCCCCCCTCCCAGAGCTCCCAAGAACTAAACCACCAAACAAAGAGTACTCAGGCTCCAACTGCATATGTTGCAGAGGATGGCCTTATCTGGCATTAATGGGAGGAGAGGCCCATGTTCCTGTGAAGGTTTGATGTCCCAGTTTAGGGGACTGCTAGGGCAGTGAAGTGGGAGTCGGTAGGTGGGCAGGGTAACACCCTCACAGAATTAGGGAGGAGGGGGATGGGATGGGGGGGTTGGAGGGGAAACGGAGAAGGGGGATTACATTTGAAATGTAAATAAATAAAACAACCAATTTAAAAAAGTTAAAAAAAAGAAGTCTTCAAGGATTAAATAAATTTCATAATTCACATACTTCATAATTGAAAAAAGAGAGTACCTAAGGTCTATATGCGGTCCAAAACATTTCTCAGGTAAGCGCAACTGTTTTTCTCCATTAACAAGAAGGATAAGAGAAAGTACATTTTAAGGAGATAGCCTTAAAGCACCTAGACTCTTTCTCCTCCCTTACAACTGTATGAAATATTTTGTCTCCTGTAACTAGCCTAAAAGTCTACTTACTGTAGTCTGTTAAGGGCATAAAAATTTCAGAGGGAAGATTTGGACAATAGATTTTAGCTCCTTTCTGTTTTCTCCTCACTCACAGAGAGAAATAATGAGAAGTTATTTATTAAAAGTAATAACATCTATTCATCAAATGAAACAATTACTTCAATACTGTATAAAGGAAAGAAGAAAGGGAGGAAGGAAAGAAGGAAGGAAAAAAGGAAGGAAGGAAGGAAGGAATTAAATCAGTCATTAGGGACTAAGGGTAGGGTGTGACTAGACTCACTGGAAGCGGGCTTGCCTGCTATGTGTGCACTTTTTGCTTAATCCTCAATATCATAAAAGAAAAAGAGAAAGAAATAATAAAGAAAACCCAAGCATCAGACAATAAGAATATATTTATACATTTGATATATTTTCCACATATGTATCAGAATATGCAAAGGCAATATAGCAAAATATACTGAATCACATTTTGTAAAATAAGTTTTCATATTTAATATCACTATTCTTCAGAGAAACAAAAATGAAAACTATAATGAGATGCTAACACACACTCACCAGATCGACTAAAACATTATATATCAGAACAAATACTGAAACACCAGGGCTCTCATTCATGACTTGTGGGAATGAAAGTTAGCACTGCCACTTTGAAACCCTTTGCCAGCAATTACTGAGGCTGAAGTATGAGCCAACAATCACAGTTCTAGCTACAGTAACTAAAAACATTATGACTAAATGTAAGTCTTGAGAACTACAGCAATCCATAGCAACAGAAAAACAAAAATTGATCAAATACACATGGTAAACAGAATGATATATGCATTCAATGGAATATTCTAACCATAGTCTTAAATATTTGTAATATATTACATATTGTGCAAGGCATATTATATTACATACAATATATTATATTATATTATATATGAATTATGTATCATATATTATACCATATAGCACATACTATAAATCATATATATTATTATCTATGCTTGCATATATGTGTGTGTGTGTGTGTGTGCACATGCAAGAATAGAGAAACCCTCACAAAACTAGTAACAAATGGTTCAATCCAATAAGCTATACACAGTGCACAATTCCATTTCCATAAGGTAAAAGAAGAGGCAAAAACCAGGTTGTGGTAGTAGAAATCAGAGCCATGGTTGCCTCCAGAGGACATAACTGGACTAGATAGAGACCGTAAAAAAAGACTATTTCTAAATTTCATCTTAAAACTAAAATGATCTAGGTGGTAGTTGTACAAATGCACACACAGGTAAAAATTCACCAAGTTGTATATTTAAGGTTCATGCTCAGTTTTATCATGTCTTATCGTTTAGAAAGTCATCTTTCCAAACTCAAAACCAGAAAGCTAAAGGGGATGGGGTTTCCTGTCTGAGGAATGCCCTCAGGAAGTCTGGGTTTCTGCCTAGGCAAGTCATACAACAGAGAGGCTACAAAACACTTGAGTATTTACGGGTTGTCTGGGGACGAGCGAGAGGAGACAAAGTAATAAGCAGGAGATTTAACACACTGGCAAGTCGCCTTTCTTGATCAATAAAATCACAACTGCTGATTTACTGGTTCCTTTTTCTAAGGGAAAATAAAGCCTCTCTCGCCTTATACACATCCTCTCTAAAACCTACAAGTAGTGGGGAGCTCTATTTTGAGAGTACTGCATGATTGCATTACTATTTAATTGTATAAATACATCCACCTCTTCCCAAAGCATCCTTGAATAATTATATTTTCTCTTATTTTCAAATTACCTTAGAAGACCACACAAATGACAGAGCATTAATAAAATAGCACACAGCAGGCTTACTGTTTTTAGCTAATGACCAAAGTACACTAAACATGACAAAAAGGCATGTCTAGGGGAATAGACACGGTCACAAATTCCATCCGATCTCTTTCTAAGGCTCTAGCATGCTGACCTTGTCAACCCAATTATCTGGTTCCCCATTTCCAAAGCAACATAAAAACAGTAAACATATCATTATAAAAGACAGGCAAGGGCTAGCTTCCCAAAGAATTGGTTATTCAAAAAAAGAAAAAAGAAAAGAAAGAAAGAAAGAAAAAGAATGATGGCTTTTCTCAATTTGTTTTGAGCGGTGACATTTGCTACTGGAATATTCTGTTTTGTGCTCTTTCATTGATGTAATCTGATGGCTTTTGTTGAACATAGAGTGGGAGCATGGGAAGGGACCTTAGGAGTTACCTAGCTCAACTTCCTCATTCACAGAGGATGAAAACTGTGTGCTCAATAGTTTGATTCACTTATTGTTAGAACAATATTTAGGATAGGCCTATGTGTCTTTATGATGTAATTTAGAATCAATCTGTGAGCTTTAATCCCTAAAGGAATGTCACAAAGGCAGTTTTAGTATATAAATTGCCATGAACCTTCCATTCCAACTTCCATTCCAACCTAGTCCTGACCAGGTTGCAGGCCAGTTGCCCTACCTACCCTGCCAAAATAACAGAGTGTTAAACTAAAGCAGAGGGGAAAAAAATGAAATAGGACATTAAAAAAAAATGGGAGTAGGACCCACAGCGTGAATTGAAAGAAAACCACCTCATAAAACAGGTAGCATGCTTCTTCTTCCCTGCAGAACCAGTGGGGAATAGAAAAGCATGAAACTGAAAGGGAATTTCTAGGGCTGCCAAAGTAGAATTGGGGTAAGTGGAAGAGGACTACGGAAATGTGATGATGAGGCTCCTGACGTCTTGCAGTATACACTGTTTTTAAAAGATATGAAACAGAGAAACAAATCTATAAGAAATGGATGAGGTCGAGGACTAAGCTGGCTGGCTGAGAGCATTTTGTGACTGTCTTCAACCTGGTTTCTTGCCTGCTCTCAGCCATGTTTTCTTAATTGATCTTTATGGTGGTTAGAATGCTCTTCAAACAATACAGGGTTTGTCCTCCAAACACTCCTCCTTGCCTGCTTTATTGGCTTCTCTAGAAGCACACACAAGGCAAAAGCCCCTTGTGGTGGTGTGTGTAACCAACAGCTCCCCGAGAAATTCAGGGAGCAGAAAGTTAAGAAAGGAGCGTTTGTTCAGAAAAAAGATTCAAGGTCGAAGCACACCCACAGTAGGAGACTCCTACTTACTGCTGAGGAAGTATCAAGAGACACTGTAAGTTACTTCTCTCCAAGGTGTGGTTTGCAGACCTCTGTGGTCTCTCTACTGGTCCGTGATGAACCAAAGAGCTTACAGCTATGTCATAATGTAGTATTTGCTCCAGGCGTCATTTCTAATAGAGAATCATTTCTCTTGGAAGGAAGTAGCACGAAGATGTCCATTCTGGCACAAGCTTGCCTTGCCCTTGACATTACGGATAAGTTTGCACATTGGTTTCCCTGAAAGACACTAGTCCAGCTTGCACTTCAGCATTATCCTGACCAGGGGAGAGCAATCAGGGTAATTCACACCCCATTATCCTGAGTCATTACTTAAGAAATGTGCATCCAGGGTGGGAGCTAGGGAGATGGCTCAGCAGTTAAAAGTACTGGCTGCTCTTTCCATAGAACCTGCTGAGTTTAATTCCCAAAACTGACATGGTGGCTCACTGCCAACTGGAACTCCAGTCTCAGAGAGAACTAATGCCCTCTTCTGGCCTTTGCAGACACAGCATGCACATGTGCTCAGACATATGTAGGCAAAACACCAACACACATAATTTAAAAAAAAAATGAATTGTGTAAGGCTATGGCATGAAAGATTTCAGGTCTTCAACTCTCCTAAAGCACATAGAGCACATGATGCCTTTTTTTTTTTTTTTTTTTTTTTTTTTTTTTTTTTTTAGTCTAGCGTTCTCTCTAGCTGCCTTTTAATTCAATCCTTCCTTATTATGCAACAGTGCCTTTCAATTTGCTTACACATGGGAATCATGGGAATCACCTGGGGACTTTTGGAAACTATTGATGCCTGAGTTTCACACTCAGCCTTTCTGATTTTATCAGTCTAGAGAGGCCTAGACATTAGTTTATGTTAGTGGGGGTGGTAGTAGTGGTATGTGTGCGCGCACACACATGTGTGCACAAACTTAGCTCTTCCTCTGGTAAGTCTACTTACAACGAACATGGAGAAGCACTACTCCAAAAATTTACATTACCTATCTTTGGTTACATGAAATGTTTAATTTCTTTCATTTCCTGAATGGAGATATGCCACCCCCCCCTTTCTTGTCCTTGTCTGGAGCATATGACACTGTGCCCAATTTGATGGGAATAAAGCAGTTATTTCTTCCATGCAGTACATAGAAGCAACAATGAGGCATTACATGTTAAAGTAGAAAAATTATAACATAACTAATGAATGTAACTCGAAGAGAGCCTTTGATGACCCTAGCTTACAAAGGCAAACATAGGCCCTGCGTTCTATCACAATGACCTGTGGTGGTAGACCTATCAATGAAACTCAGAATTATGGTAAAACAGTCATATTAGGTGTTAAGGAGTTAACTGGCAACTGAGGAAGAAGACCTGGATGAGCTTACAAAGTAAGCATATGAATGCAAATGGATGTCATAAGATTTCCAGCCTTCTGAGGGATCTTCCACAGAACTTTGGGGACAGCTTTTCCATTGTACCTCTGTCCTAGCCTGTCCTGCCTTGCTTCTACTGTTGCTATGCAAAACAATCTCCAAAAGCAATTTAGAAAGTAAAGGGTTTTAAGTCCTCTTACATATCCAGATGACAGTCCATCCCCCAAGGGACTGTCCTCAGGAGGGCAGGAAGTCAATGTAGGAACTTAAAAGGTACAAACTGAAATAGAGGTCAGAGAGGAACAGTAGTCACTGGCTTGCTCCCCACAGTTTACTCAGCCTACTTTCTTATACAACCCAGGACCAGACCACCGCCCAGGGGTGGCTCCATCCATGACTTCAGGTATGATGGTTTGTATATGCTTGGCCCAGAGAGTGACACTATTAGAAGGTGTGGCCCTGTTGGAGTAGGTGTGTCACTGTAGGTTTGGGCTTTAATACCCTCATCCTAGTTGCTTGGAAGTCAGTATTCTGCTAGCCACCTTCAGATGAAGATGTAGAACTCTCAGTTGCTCCTGCACCATGCCCACCTGATGCTGCCATGTTCCCACCTTGGTGATGATGGACTGAACCTCTGAACCTGTAAGCCAGCCCCAATTAAATGTCCTTACAAGAATTGCCTTGGTCATGGTATCTCTTCTCAGCAGCAAAATCCTAACTAAGACAACAGGCTAATCTAATGGAATCTCTTCTTTAATGGAGATTGCCCCTACTCATGTGTCAAATCAAGACAGATGTCTCAGAACAGTGACGTAATTCCTAGATTCCTAGCATGCTCAAATAGACACTTGGCTTATTTATGATCACAACAAACAAAATTATACCTAGTGAGAAATAATAAATGTATCCAGAAGAGATGAGATAATAAGGTAATGAACATATTCTAGTTGGATTGCTGGCTGTATTTAACATATTTACATGACAGGTATTCATTTGATAAGCTGTGAACTCACTTGCACCAAAATAAATAAACACTTCACTCTTTTATTATATCCAATGCCTATGCTTTCTTAGTTGCAAAATACCAACTTCATCACCTCAACTTTTTTTTTTCCACACAAACCTCACGATCTTCTGTCATACAGAAACTTTCCTAGTGAGACGAAGACTCTCCTTCCTTCTGTCTTCTTTCTGGGTAAAAACTATACTGTATAACCCGAAGAACACAGATCAAGATAATACTGAAGTTCACTTCTCATCCCCCATTTGTCCAAGGTAATGTCTACCACTGAGGGACAAGGGGGAAGCCATGGAGATCCCTCCTTAAGTCTTATAAAGGAAGGAATTACATAATTATAAAATCAAAAGCTATAGTTATTTGTGTAATTGTCCATGGAAAAGCAGGGTGGGTTTCCCTTTAGGGCAGTGACTTTCAACCTGTGGATAATGACCTCTTTAGCAAATGTCTATCTCCAAAAATATTTCCATTATGATTCATAACAGAAGCAAAACTCCAGTCAGTCATGAAGTAGCAGCAAAAATAGTTTTATGATTGGGGGTAACTACAACATGAAGAACTGTATTAAAAGATCACAGCATTAGGAAGGTTGAAAACCACTTCTCTAGGGTATCATGTACACTTAAGATATGCTTCCTGTTCTCAACCAAGCAAGGCATCCAAAAGCCAATGGCTTGGTATGAGCATTGCCTGTGAGTCTGTTTGTCAACCACTGGGCTGACAACTTTTTTTTTTCCTGGCTGACTTACAGTCACTTGGTATTGGGCTGGTGGGTGGACGGATCTGAAAGTCCAAGGTCATTTCTTTCACATACCTATGGTCTTGGTGGGGATGGATGAAGGTGGACCTTTTCTGAGCCTCTATCTCTGTTCTTGTAGTGTGTAAGCTGCCCAGTAGGCTCCCCAGCACAGTGATCAAACTTCTCTCACTGGTCTAGCTCTCCCTGAGAGAATATTCTAAGAATCTCAGTGAGGTCTATTAGACGTACTAGCCTGTTTTTAAAGTTAAAACTGCTCAAATCTGTTTTCCAAGCATTAGTCTGAGTGGGAGACGAAAACAAGGTCTGTTTAAGTTTCTCTAGAGATCCCAAGATATCCAATGAAGTTGGCTCAGAGGGTCAAGCTGAGAGAATTGGGGCTTGAGTGAATGAATGAGTGAATGAATAAATGAATGGATAGATGAATACAAATACAAATATATAGCATTTAAGATATTCATATTTCTTCCTCTCTCTCATACACACATTTCTGCCCCCATGATCTACTGAAGTTGCCTTTCTCTGGCACATGGAGACTAATATATCTCGGAAAATTTGACAGTGGTGCTGTGAGATGGCTCAGTAGGTAAGGGTGCATGTTCTGTGAACAGGAACACCTGAGTTTAAAACACCCAGGACCCCTGTAAAGAGATGTGTTCCTTTAACCCCAGAGATAGAGGGCAGAGACAGGTGGGTTCTGGGAACTCACTGAACTGTTCTGTCTCAAGGCAGTAAGGCAGGAGCAATAGAAGACACCCAAGGTGCACCCAAACCCTCCGTAAGTATGTGCCCTGGACACACACAAACGCATGCACGCACGCACGCACGCGTGCACGAAGAAAAGGACAACAAAAGAAGAGGTAAAATGATTGTTAGAGAAGAAAATCACTTATAATTATTTCAAATGTTTTTTCTCAGTTGTATCAATGGACCTTGTGTCTTTTACCTTCGTCATTCCCGTGAGCTCTTTTGCACATCCCTTCCCTAAAAGGCTGTGGGCTGCTGAAATCAGGGCACTAGAGACCCTGAATTGCTGGGCCTGCAATGCCGAGAGCCCGTCTCCTCACTGCAGAATTCTAATGACAGCCTGCTCTGGGCTCTGATAGGAAGTAAACACCACCTTCTATGTAATGTACACATAAGCTTGTACTGACCACTGCCTGTGCTTATTACATCAAATATACTGAGAACCCTAGTGCTTCTGTTTTACAGATGCAAAGTCTGAGGCCCAGAGAGATCTAAACACCTTGCGGATGCAGCCCAGCAGCCTAGCCTGTAGTTCATGCTCCCTAATGCTGTGTTGCTGACTCTTCAGTGTTTGCCTTTATTCTGCTTTGTTTTGATTCATTTCATTTGGTTTGGTTTTATAACCTTATCTTATGCAGTAGTCCACACTAACCTCGAACTCACCACGTAGGCCAGACTGGTCGCACATTTGCAGAAATCTTCCTGCCTCAGCCTCTTGCGTGCCAAACTGTAGATGTAAACTGCCATTAGTGGCTTAATCTTTGCTTTGAAACTGCAGCAAACTATTTATGATACTGAACTGTGATTGTACATGTTATAGCTGTTATTTGAGTTGTGTTGGAATGATTAAAAAAAAAAGGTGTCTTTAAATTGTGCTAAAATGGTGCTTTCTTTACATACATGTCATATCTGGTGACAGCTAAAGTAAACTTACCAGTCCCCAGTCGTAGACTATAAAAACAAAGTGTCGGCCACAGACAGTCTGGAGCTAAAAATACTGCAGTAACAATGGAGCACGCCCTCGAATCACAGCCGCTCAAGTAAATAAAATATGACGCCCCCGGAAAACCTGGCTAAAGGAAATCCACCACGCAATTATTGTGAGCACAACGCAGTAGGCCTCAAGTCCACTGTCAGTCTAACATTTTACAATCAGTTACTCAACTGAAATGTATATTCCTTTTTCTTAAAACCTCCTACCATGATACTCCAAGGAAAACCATATTATATAATAAGCAAAAGTACACAGACACCAGAAGCTATCGAAGGCAGGCAACAGAGAGGAAAGGGCTAGTGGTTACTCAAGTCTTGGATGTGGTTCCAGTGCTATAGAAATCCAGTTTGAATTTCTGTTCTGACCTCCTCCTTATTTCCATCACTAAAGTCATCTAGCACTTCTCAATGCCAAGTGGGCATCTTTATTACCTCACACAGGCATGTGTCTGTACACACGTATATTCAAATATGTGCCTACAAACATACACAGATATCTAGGTTTCTAATGTTAAGCTAATTTAATCCCAACTTTGCCACTTGTGGCCATAACCTTAAAATGATGATCTGTGTTTTAATACCTCCAATCAGTCTTTTGGAATCACTGCTCATTTTCTGATGGAAAGGAAGAAAATCCATAATAGAAAAATACATGCAGACATGCCCACTGTCGATGAGAACAGCAGTGTCCCTGGTCACTTGAATCTTCAGTTTCCCTAGTAAATAACAAAGATAAATATATCTGTATGATCATAGCAGAACATTTAAAATATAATGATATATAATATTATTACTATGAATAAACAATTTTAGTTTGCACCAGCAGGCCATCAGTTACTAAATAAGATAATGTAAGTATGCTCATTATATGAACAGAATTTAGCAAATGTTCCTTCTCCCCTTCAGTCTAATGTAAAAGTATGAAACAATCAGAGTATGTGAGGAAAAGGACAAAGGGAAATCTTTCACATAAAACCCAGGCTGACAGTCCCACGAAGTCCACACTTGGATTTGTTATTGATAGAATCTTGTTATTGATAGAATCGTAGCACTTAGACCACCATCTGCCAGAACTTCACTCAGTGACCGTGTTAACCATATGTGTACATGATAGCAGGGGAGGGGATGTGGAGAGAAGAGGGACGGACGGAAATAAAGAACTCTGGCAAATAAACTAAGACCCATACCACAGTGTTCTGCAAGACCAGTGATGCTGACCTAAAAAACTAAGAAATTGCATTCCTAGATTTAAAAAGATATATCAACACAAACTCCAGAAGGTTAAAATGAGGAAAGGAGCTCAGATTAAACCTCATCAAAGTATTTAATGATTTAGACCCCTGCTAAAATTCCCTAGCCTTTTCTAAATCGTGGTTTTCTCATTCATATAGTAGAGATAATGCATTACAAACAGTGTTGAGAATGTGTTAAGGGCTGGCTTATGAGTCCTTGCACATTCAGAAACTATATGTTAAAAGACCCCAAAATAGAAAGTTGACAAGCTGGGAGCAGGAAGGCCGAAGCGAAGGGGTAAGGTGGACAAGAAGGTGTAATGGTGAGAGGTATGATGGAAGTATGAAAATGTCAAAAAGAAAACATAGTTCTATTGAACCAAGAATAGGGTCTCCATAGGAGGAATTAGAGAAAGCATTGAAGGAGCTGAAGGGGTTTGCAACCCCACAAGAACAACAATACCAACCAGAGCTCCCAGGGACTAAACCATCATCCAAAGAGTACACAAGGACAGACCCATAACTCCAGTTGCATATGTAGCAGAGGATAGCCTTGTTGGGCTCCAATGGGAGGAGAAGCCCTTGGTCCTGTCAAGGCTCAACCCTCCAGTATAGTGAAATGTCAAGGCAAGAAGGCAGTAAGGGGTGGATGGATGGATGGGGGAAGATCTTCATAGAAGAAGGGGGTAGAAGGAGGGGATAGGGGTTTGTGGATGGGAAACCTGGAAAAGGGATAATATTTGAAATGTAAATAAATAAAAAATAATCCAATAAAACAAACGAAAAATGTTAAAGGGCACAAACCAATCCTACCAGTATCTTGATCTTGAACTTAGAGCCTCCAGAACTACAAGGGGAAAAAATATCTCCTTTTTTTCATCCTCCTAAACCAGCTATTGTCTATCTTGTCTGCCTAATATCACAAAAGCATGTTGTTCATCACTGTGTCTATTCTACTACTATTCAACCCCTAGATACTTGTGATGGCCTCCTACTTGCTCTTTCCACATTCTTTCTTCTTAGTATCCTACATTGATTTTCCACATAGATATCAGCTTTATCTTCATAATGCATCAGTTCCAACACTATGGTTATGCCCACTTAATCTAAACACTTCGCTTCACAGGATCCCCACTCACACCTTCCCTTCATGCTGTCAAGGCTCTAAGAGGTCACATCTCATTTTCCATTACTCCTGCCCAGGATTCCTAGTTGTTTGCTCTCATTTCCTCAAGGACACCATGGTCCTCAAGGCCATGTTCTCTCCCATCTCAAGGATACTTAGAATGTATCTTTTACTTGGTCAACCATTTCTGTACTCCATTCTTAACATTCCTTAACTAGTAATTTGAACTCTTATTCCAGAAATATTCTCACGATTTTCTCTCCCCTTGTGGTAGCCTGTACTCTTCCACCTCTAATGTATGTTATAATTAAAAATACCTTTGTCTCTCTTCAAAACTTACCTCAAAGCAAACAAAACAAACAAAATCAAAGCAACCCCTCCCACGATCCCATTTGCTATCTCACCATGGTTAATATAGTTTGCAAAAGAGAAAGAAACGTTATTCTTATCTAACATCCTTCTAATAAGAACTAAACCTAGCTGAATCTGCCTAACCAGATCCCAATGTTACATGACTACCTGAACAAGACTTAAGTGTTTCTCACAAAGGATCTAGGGGTATTTCATGACATCAGGATCAATCAGGGAGGTTAACATAGAAGACTATTCCTTTGGTGACCCCAATTAACAATGTGTTCCAGTATTTTAACACTGTGACATAGCATTCCCCGAAATGTGTTACTCTCTGAGACTTGAACTAACCAATAGGATGGTACTTGTTTACTTAACTAACTAGCACAGTCCTATCCATACATACTTACTCTGGAAAGAAAGGTGTTACTTTTTCTTCTAGACATAATCACTACTAATGGGACCCACTACTCCCAACAATGGTACCATAGGAGCCAAATTTCAGTCTGAGTATACATCTAAGCCTTTTCAACATCAGTAGTGCCTTTTAACAAGTATAATCTGTCAAATGGGTGTCAAGTTGGGATTTTGAGACACAACAATTAAACTATGTGAATACTCACACAGTGCATGCACATGTAGGAAACATACTGACACTCAGATACATTTAATTCAGAACTCTGGTTCTTTTTTAATGCAAATCCTTAGCCAACATCATGTTTTAAAAACGGATGACATGTTATTTGCCTTTGTAAATAAAGATTATAAAATTCAATCACTTCTTCATAAGCTAAGATACCTAATTTTCTTATAAAATATTATCGGCATTAGTCACAATATTTTCTCCTGAAAATAGACTATTCAATTTGTGTGATTGTAAAAGTTCTTGGAGATTTATAAAATGGTTATATTACAGTTGAAGATGAAGAGAGAATTACTTAGCTCTTGAGGTGATCTTTTCAGAACATTTCAGAGTTAAAGAAATGCACATATGTTATCATACTTAATTGATAAATAATCATCTGAGTTTAAAAAGATATCATCCTCATGAACATTCGCTGTCACCTGAGTTGTTAAATCTTAGCCATTATGACTGGTGGGAAATAGACTCTCAGAAACATTTTGATTTGCATTTCCCTGATGACTAAGGATGTTGAGCATTTCTTTCTTTAGGTGCTTCTCAACCATTTAATATTCCTCAGTTGAGATCCTTTGTTTAGCTCTGTACTCCATTTTTAATAGAGTTATTTGGTTCTCTGGAGTTTAACTTCTTGAGTTCTTTGTATATTTTAGATATTAGCCCTCTATCAGATGTAGGATTGGTAAAGATCTTTGCCTAACCTGTAGGTTGCCATTTTATCCTAATGACAGTGTCCTTTGCCTTACAGAAGCTTTGCAATTTTATGAGATCTCATTAGCCTATAGTTGATCTTAGAGTCTGAGATATTAGTGTTCTGTTCAGGAAACTTTCCCTGTGCCAATGTGTTCAAAGCTCTTTCCCACTTCCTCTGCTATTAGATTCAGTGTATCCAATTTTATGTGGAGGTCTTTGATCCACTTGGACTTGAGTGAGGATGTGGAGAAAGAGGAACACTCCTCCATTGCTGGTGGGATTGCAAGCTGGTACAACCACTCTGGAAATCAGTCTGGGGTTTCTCAGAAAATTGGACATAGTATTACCTGAGGACCCAGCTATAACACTACTGGCATATAATCAAAGATGCTCCAAAATATAACAAGGACACATGTTTCCCTATGTTCATAGCAGCCTTATTTATAATAGTCAGAAGCTGGATACAACCCAGATGTCCTTCAACAGAGGAATAGATACAGAAAATATGGTGCATTTACACAATGGAGTACTACTCAGCTATTAAAAACAATGACTTCATGAAATTTGCAGGCAAATAGATGGAACTAGAAAATATCATCCTGAGTGAGGTAACTCAGTCACAAAAGAACACACATGGTATGTACTCACTGATAGGCTAAAAGTTTAGAATACCCATGATACAACTCACAGATCATATGAAACTCAAACTGGAGGAAGATCAACATGTGGATGCTTCACTCCTTCTTAGAAGAGGGAACAAAATAATCACGGGAGGTAAAGGGAGGGAAAGACTTTAGAGGGAGAGCAGAGGGGGAGGGGAAAAGGGGAGCAGATGGGAAGAGATAGGGGAGCTATACAGAGAGTCAGGAAATTGAACAGAGGTGTGTAGCAGTAGAGCATGGGGAACTGGGGGTAGCCACTAGAGAGTCCCAGATGTCATGAAAGCAAGAGGCTTCCAGGATCCAACAGGGATAAGATTAGCTGAAGTGCCCAAGGAAGGGGAGGGAGACCCTGTAGAGATCAAATCCAGAGGTTAGGCACAGACTGAGGTTGAGAGGTCTCAAAAAATTAACCCAGAATTGCTCCTGTCTAAAGAAAATACAGGGACAAAGAGTAGAGCAGAGACTGAAGGAAAGGCCATCCAGAGACTGTCCCATCTAGGGATCCATCCCATATGCAGACACCAAACCCAGACACAATTGCAGATACCGAGAAGTGCTTGCTGACAGAAGCCTGACTCAGCTGTCTCTTGAGGCTCTGTCAGAGTCTGACTAAAACAGATGTGGATGCCTTCAACCAACCATCTGACTGAGTATGCAGACACTAATGGAGTAGTTAGGGGAAGGACTGAAGGAACTGAAGGGGTTTGCAACCCCATAGGAAGAACAACAATATCAACCAACTAGACCCCCCCCTCCCAGAGCTCCCAAGAACTAAACCGCCAACCAAAGAGTACACATGAGGGACCCATGACTCTAGCTGCATATATAGCAGAATATGGCCTTATCTGGCATCAATGAGAAGAAAGGCCCTTGTTCCTATGAAGGCTTGATGCCCCAGTGTAGGGGAATTCTAGGGCATGGAAGCAGGAGTGGGTGTGTGGGTGTGTGGGGGAGCACCCTCATAGAAGCAGAGGGGAGAGGGGATAGGATAGGGGGTTTGCAGAGGGCAAACAGGGAAGGGGGATTACATTTGAAATGTAAATAAATATAATAACTAATTAAAAAGTAAAAGATGTCATCAATTGTTGAAGATCAGTGGAGAGATCCATGCTAGCACATTGATATTCTTGAACAAAAGCCAAAGTATCTAAAATAGTCACCTCACTGATTCTACAACATTTACTACTGTCAAAAGCAAATTCCTGTACAATCCATTCTTTTGAACAATCACGTGGTGGCATCATGTGTTTTATTGCCCAACTCTGATGTGGTAGCTTGTAGATGATTAGTTTCAAAGTGGTTGATAAAGTGGCAAGAATCAACAATTGATTCTGAATCAAGCAGCTAGAAACACAGCAGCTATTCAACATTTCATTACAGAAATCAGGACTTTTGTCTAATATTTTGAACAAAAAATTGAACTTACATAATTTTTTCATTTTAATAGAAGTTTAGCTTCTTCATGGAAGCAACTATTTCTGCTGAAGGGGAAATTTTACGCACTTAGATTAATTATCTGAGTACTGCTGACCACATAATGTCTCAGCAATAGATGCAATAGAATAGTCAGAACAATGAACATCATGGGAGGTTGTGATGGACTTAAATTTATGCTTATTGTTGATTTTGTTTTTAATTGGCAATAAATTAGAAAGGGCTCAATCTATCAAAATATAATGAATACAATGTAAATACCTAAAATGTAAAAGTTAAAATTCTAAAAAATTTCCTGAGTGTTTTTTTTTTTTTGTTCAACACAAAATTAGTTTCTAATAACTTTTCAGTAGTGGAATTTTTAGAAAAGATACTCTTGGACTCCAACCAGGTAAGCAGGTGGGCTGACCTCAGATATTCGCCTCCCCCTCAGCTCCTCTGACTCCAACCTTCTACTCTCATATCCAGCTCTGCAGCAGATTACCCGCTGAGGAATCCTTTTTTATTATTATTGGCCCCTGCACACATCTCCAGTGGGTAACACAGATTTTCCCTTCTTAATTTGCCTCCTTGCTCCCACTGCTTTATCTCAGATCCCCCACTGTATCCTTGCAGCACACTCCAGGAGATGGAAAGCATGTTCCATACTGCTTGGGTAAACAAAAGCCATTGACAAAAATAAGGCAATATAATGACCCTTAATGGCATTCTGTTATTTTCATAGATCAGTATCTTGGCACAGCCTTCATCAGAGAACCTTCCTTTTTCAACTGATGGGAACAAATACAGAGACCCACAGCCAGTCATTATACAGATGGTGAAAAACCTTGGATCGAGATGTCTCCATCAAATTCCTGCTCTCAGATCTCAGGGAAGCCCGTCCCAAGGAAGAAGAGGCAGTAAGAGTGTGAGAACCAGAAGGGAATGGAGGACACCAAGAAGACAAGGTCTTCCAAATCAACATGAGCAAAGCTCATATGAACTCAGGGAGACTGAGGCAGCATGCATAGGGCCTGCACTGGTCTGCACCAGGTCCTCTGTAAACATGTTATGGCTTCCAGGTTAGTGTGTTTATTGCGTTCCCAAGTGTGTAAACTGGGGGTTATCGGTTTCTTGTGCCTTCTCTTGGGCTCTTTTCCTTCTGTTTGTTTTATTGCCCAACTCTGATGTGTTAGTTTTTGTTTTATCTCATATTATATAATATTATATTACACTATATTATATTATACTATATGCTTTCTATTAAAAAGCCTGAAAGGAAGTCCAAATGAGAGGTAGGAAGGAAGTGAGAAAAGTAGAGAGAGCAGAAACTACAATCAGGACTCATCACGTGAAAAAAAATTCTATTTTCAATAAAAGGAAAAATAACGGGCAGTAATGAGGCAGACAGATAGCACTGTGTTGTCTTTTCTCCTTTCTCCTTGATTGATGCCGACCCATTCTTCTGTTCCATATCACCACTATCCTGCTATGCCATACTCCTCTCCAGAACGTCCCCCATAAGGGTGTGAGATTGGTGCAAATGATGTATCTATATCTTAATTAAAACAAATGTATTATTTAAATAAATAAAGGAAAAGATAGTATTCAAAAAATTACTAGGTGGGGGGAAATTACTAGAAGACAGAAACTACTAGAAGACAGTTCTGAAATGAGAATGCACCACTGTCTCTGAATACTGCACACTGGGTAAAAAGTGAGACAAGGTAACACTGCTTGTACTGTAGAAACCCACTCTATATTTTTTTCTCCTGGGCCTTGAGAGTCGTCCTTATCCTTCAAGGATGAAACATTCTAGAACCTTTACCATTCATTAAAAGAGGCACTTTGTCCACTGTATAGCACAATCTTGATACAACGAACTGGTTTTAATTTAAGCTTGATAAAACATATATTAGAAAATGATTTGTCATTTAATATCATAATAGTATCATTTATCTAACCTAATTATAACACTATATGGCTATACAAAAGAACTTTAGGTCAATAGTAGAGATGAAATAATATTTGGCTAAGTGATTAAAATAACTAAGCAGATATTCCAACATCTATTAATATGTTTATGGCATATTCATTGAAGAGTTTCTCCAAATCACATAGCAGTAGGAAATGGGATATGCCTTGGAAAGTGATGGAGCATTCCTAAGAAGTAGACAGGCTTTGGCCTAGGAAATGAAAAAAAAAAAAAGTGAAAGCCTCAGTTTTGTCATGAATAAATGTTTACATTGATTCTTTCTATGGATCTCATTACCTGACCATTTATGGAAAAAATGCATATCCTGGACCAGGCTAAAAGGTAGAGCTTTGTTGAAGAACATTGATTTTCAACCTTCTTTATGTTACAACCCTTTAATACAGTCCCTCATGTTGTGGTGACCCTCTACCATACAATATTTTTTTGCTACTTTATAACTGCAATTTTACCACTGTTATGACTTTTAATGTAAATATCTCTAAAGATATACACATACAAATGTCTATAGGAAATTATTCTAGTGAGATAAAGGAAACATTATATAGCCATTCTGATATAGAATTAACCTTGAACTCACTATTGCAAACCCAAATGCTTCTGCCTTGAGCATGTATGATCTGGTCAGCTAATACCATTTAACAGAGTGAAGACCATTATGAAATCAAGATTATAATTCAGCAGTAAATATAATATATTAATATTTGAGACAATTGTATGTATTTTGAATGATTATATACCAAAATGAGCTACTCCAACAGCAAAGTTAAAGACAGCCTATAGGGAACGGGACTCTTCGACTCAGTCTGTTTAGTAAATTCCCTCTGATTATTTCTGTTACACACATTCCAAGCCGGTATTTCACAAGCAAAACACATAGTCAGCTTTTATTCTAACATACATATGATGAAATATATTATATATTCTATTTTCCATCCACTCTGCCGATGAAATGGCTGAGTGGGTCATGCACTTCCCAACAAACCTGACAACTGGAGTGCAGTCCCTGGATCCCATATGACGGAAAGAGAGAACTGACTCCTATAAATTGCTCTCTGACCTCCCCCATGGACATGGACGCCGTGGCACACATTCCCCTGCCCTCTGCAATACAACAAAGGAATTTAATCAATGTATTAATAAATGTAACAAACTTTTTTCAAGATGTTTATCTTAGATTTTGGTGCTTCATGTACAAAGAGACTCTACAGGATATAGAGATTTTACTGTTTCAATTAAAGCAGGTCTAAGCAACTGTCATATGAAGTTCAGTGACACAAAGACACAGTGAAATACTATGGAGAGTGCTTTAAAATAGCAGCTGATATTGAACAGCACTCTTGATATCATAGTTGGCTTTTTTCTTATAAGACAATAATTCTGTTTCTGGCAAAGGTGTGAGCAAGGTTATTCTAAGCCTTTAGAGCAGAGGAATAATCCTATTTTCTTGCAACTTTCAATCCTTTAAGTCTCTGGTCAATTCTTCCTGGACTACTGAGATGATAAGCAATCAGTCTTTCAGCCCTGCTGTTTTGCCTGAGTGTTTGGGATGGTGCAAAATGCAGCATCTCTAGTCCTTTGTCTTAGGCGTTCAAAAATCAAAACCTGGGAAACAAAATCAAAGGAAGAAATGGGAAAACATGGATGAGGAAGATTAATCAGGTTGTGGGGGGAAGAGGGATAGCAACCCAGAGGGAGAAAAAGGGAGAAATGACACTGAGGAAAAGTCATAGGGAATTATATTTTTGTCTATTAAATTAACTATAATATATATAATTTTAATTGAATGGCATCTTCCCGCCCCACCAAAAATACCAAAATACTATCTAACAAAGCCCCCAATGTCTAGCTTGGGAAAGGTTCTTTTAAGTTGTTGCTGGGGGGAGGGGGAGTCCTAAAGACCCCAAAACAATATAGGCCATTGCTGCTGCACTTAGTTACCTTCCAGAAAGGAAGGCAAGACTCTGTTGCTGAAGACACAAGTTATTCCTGAAACAGGACTTGGAGGAATCAATTTGGCTATGAAACAGAGTGCTTCACACTGAGGAGAAGGTCTCTGAGCTTTAGAAGGACCCAGGCAAGTTCCCAACAGAGAAAGCCAACCAATACTCCTATCCAGCTGTACCACCAACTAACCACAGTCACGACCAGCATGGCAAGATGTCCTTACAGGTTATACCCTAGAGGTAGCAAATAGTCATTTGAATTAGCTTTAAGGCCTATTCAATAAGAGAGAATCATTGCCTGGACAGTATCTATCTAAAGTAATTCCTGAAGCTGGGGAACCTGGGACCTAGAGGAGAATGTATTCCTGCCACTTTTCTAAACTAGTGTGATAGCTAACTAAAGTCTAAACACAAATCCTTACATCTACGCAGAAGTGAGGCTCACATTCAGGGAAGCTTCCCTTTGCAACGGATGGAGACCAATACAAAAACTATAACTCTGTCAAACAACAGAGCTGTGGGCGTACCCATCCCCAGATAATACAATTACACCACAACCACGGCACTTGAAGCTAAGGGTAGACAAGGGAAGAGAGGCAGAAAGGTTGTAAGAACTAGAATTCCAAGACAGCTACAGTGAGATACTCTCTTCAAAATACAAAAGGGGAGGCACAAAGTGCACGGAGAGGTAGATCTGGGAGTATTTATATGTGGATAGGAAGACGTGTGAGTTTCTGTAAGCATTAATGGAACTGTTATTTTAAAAATTCAAAGTTGAAATCATGAGACAACCCAGAGAAGCATATGCTGCACTGCTTCCTTCCGTACACATTTCCAGTGAAAGAGGTGACTAGTGCCTATCGAGCTCTCATGCTAACCTCATCAGGGTATTGCACATAGACACCAGAAGCAAAATCATTTCAAGCATTTCCATAGCTGGCAGCATAGCTCCAAGCTGTTCACAGCACAAAAGTGATCCTTATGCCCAGACTTTTGGAATCCAGACAGCAAATGGAAATCTACTGTATGGGACTCATACTTTCAAGTTTTCCATCAGAGTATCATGAGAGTGCTTTAATGTCTGGGAGAGGAAGATCAAAGGAAATTATTTCAAAAGTTCTCTGACACCAAAAAAACCATGAAGAGTTAGAGAAAAACTTAGAAACCCAAGCACTGAATCCATACAAGGGAAACAGCCACCATTCCACTAGCAGAAGGACTTACTGGAAACCTTCAGGGGAAGTGTGTGCAAATAAATCTGGGTTTCCATCAGCATACCAATGGCATCATTCAGAAACTCACTGGAAGCTTCGGATCAATATACAAACCCATATACTCACCCCAATACAAACCCCTATACATACCCGTATACAAACCCTTATACATACTCACATACCTCAAGAGAAAACTTTGTGAGAGTAAAGTTAGCAGAAACACACAAACTCAGATATAATGCAACTACTAATACATGGTCTTAATGATGAACCACAGGATGAGGTTATACACACACACACACACACACACACACACACACACACACACACACACACACCAGCAGTTCACACATCTATGATCCATATCTGTCATTCATTCCAGTGCACATTCATTACCATCTATTACAGCAGAAACCTTTTGTGAGGTAGCTGAAAAAATCAATTTCTATTAAGTAATTCTAACTTTAAATTTTTATTGGATATTTTTATTTACATTTCAAATGTTATCCCCTTTCCTGGTTTCCCGTCCATAAATCTCTTATCCTTCCCCCTCCCCCTTCTATGAGACTGTTCCCCTATCCATCCCCCAACCCCTTCCTGTCTCCCTGCCCTGACATTCCCCTACACTGGGGTGGGGTGGGGTTAAGCCTTGGCAGGACCAAGGGCTTTTCCTCCAATTGGTACCCAACAAAGCCATCCTCTGCTACATACACAGCAGGAGCCATGGGTCTGTCCATGTATAGTCTTTGGATGGTGGATTAGTCCTTGGGAACTCTGTTTTGTTGGTGTTGTTCTTAAATCTTTAACAGTGTTTTCTTTTGATTCATCAATTCCCATGGGCCATTGAACAGAGATAATTTTTTTTTCTAATTTTTAACTGAGACAAGATCTTACACTGTAGCTCGGATTGTTCTCAGTCAGCTAAGGGTGACTCGAAACTAATGACAGATCTTCTACCTCAGCCTCCTAAGTGCTGAGACTACAGGTAAGATACTGTACCTGTCATTTTTAATATGCAATTAGAAAGGCAGTGTTTCATAGAACAGTATGATTTCAAACTTTATACGAAATACTTATAGGGTGTCAACTTTACCTTTGGTAAGTTAAAGACATTCCAAAATAAATGCCACGTACGGTGGTTTCCTTTATCCTTTCAACAAAGGGGAAAATTAATACCATAGAAACAGGAAGGTCAAGCTGGACAAATTAAAGATAATTTCCCAAGAAACAAACACTGTAGCTATCAATTCCATATTCAGTTATCAAATACTGAGGGCTTCCAACTTAACTCAAAAAAAAAAAAATACAGTGCCATAGATGCACTATTAAACCCTGACACACACAGAAATGAGAAACAGAAGCTAATGCAGTCATGGGGTCACATTACTATGAGTGCAGATGGTCCCAGACTGTTCTGCTCAGCTCCATGAACTTACCAGCACCTTATTGGGCTGTCATAAGCATAGTGCCTGGACACACAGACATCACTTTTAGGAAACAGTATTTGAGATGGAATTTGCAAAACAGCTGAAGGGTAGAATTCAGCAATTTCTGTTATATTTTGAGTCAGTCATGTAACTAACCACTATGACAATTGATTTTATAAAATTTTGGCCCTAACATCATTAACAATTGCTCTCTGCTTGACATAATTTCTCTAGTGAGCCACTAATCTCCATGCTTTTTTTATTGGATGTTTTTACTTAAATTTCAAATGTTATCTCCTTTCCCTCACCCAATCACCCACCCCTTTTCACCTCCCTGTCCCTTCATTCCTCTACACTGGGGAGTCCAACCTTGGCAGGACCAAGGGCTTTGCCTTCCTTTGATACCCAATAAGACCATCCTTTGCTATATATGCAACCGAAGCCATGAGTCTGTTCATGTGCACTGTTTGGATGGGTTTAGTCCCTGGGAGCTTTGGTTCGTTGCTATTGTTGTTCTTATGGGTTGTAAACCCCTTCAACTCCTTCAATCCTTTCTCTAACCCCTCCAATGAGGACTCTGTCCCCAGTTCAATGATTGGCTGCAAGCATCCGCCTCTGTATTTGTCATGCTCCATGCTTTCTTCCAACGGAAATTATGTACTATGTCACCTTCTGTAGCTAGTTTCTCACTTTTTTTAGAGTGACTTCCTTTATTTATTGAGACTATAATATAATTATATCATTTCTCCCTTGCCTTTCCTCCCTCCAACCCCTCACATATACCCCTTCTTTGCTCCTTTTCAAATTCATGGCCTTTTTCTTCATTAAATGTTGGTACATACACATGTGGGTATACATATATGTATTTCTGTATATAGATATATTCGTAAGTACAACCTACTCAGTCTATATAATATTACTTCTATGTATGTCTTCAGGAATGACCATTTGGTATTAGATATCATTGGTTTGCTCTTCTCTGGGGAAGACAATTTCTCTATTCTCAGTATTCCTTGGTTATGTATAGCTCTTTGTGTAGGGTTGAGGTGTCATAGGCTTTCTCTAGTCCACATTAGCATGTCTACTGTTAGTGTCCTTATTAAGCTCATATTTCCTCAGCCATGTGGGTGGGACTTTATGAGTATAGCTTCTTTCACTAAGAGTAAC